>NC_056728.1:1782909649-1783001902 GCF_019279795.1 Protopterus annectens | reverse complement strand
TATTGTGTAGCATACAACATACTATGAATATGTGGGCACTTGTGCCTGGAGAGTACTGCAAGGCTCCACCGGATGTATCCAAGCACCGGAACCGTGATTTCAACATCCCGAACACACGCTCTATGATTATTCTCGTTTGTGCGTGTGCCTCATTATGGCGTTCTTGCATGTGTGTGTGCATTTCTGCTTGGTGTCATCAACCACGGCTCCAGTGCGTAGCCAGCATCCCCCACAAGGTGACCTTGTGTGATGTCCCCACTGGCGAATACCTGATACAGCTGTGAGGCATGCCAGATATGGGAGTCGTGGTAGCTTCCATGGCTGCAAGCACACACATCCATAATAATGCCCTGCGCATTGCACACGACCTGGCAATTGATGGAGGGGTATCCCTTGCGGTTTATGTAGCGTCTACCCTGCTCCCCGGGTGGTGACTTAATTTCTATGTGCGTACAGTCTATCGCACCCAGGACCTCCGGGTATTGTGCCACACGGTGGAAGCGGCGCATATTGCTAGCCAACTCCTCCTGAGATGTGGGGAAATTTATGTGCTCATGGGCATGTGGTAACATGGCATCCAGGAACTGGTGTAGTACCCTGGATGCTGATGCCTGTGAGATGCCCATTATGTCCCCGGTGGGCCTTTGAAAGGTACCTGTAGCCAGTATTCGCAAGCTCACACATACCTTTGTGTCCACTGGGATGGGCTCCCTCTGTTGTCTCTTGTTCTCAGGCACGGCCGGCACAGCTCCACTATTTGCTGTAACGTGTCCCTGTCCACCCTGTAGCGCTCTACTATCTCCAGGTCTCGCAGACCCTGGTAGGTCACCCTTGGTCTGAACAGTCTCCTTCTCCTGTGAGGCCTATGGTAGTTGTCGGCACCACCCTCCGCAACTCCGTCTGTCTCTGCCACATACCTATGCATCACGGCCACGGCGGCACCCAGCATATACATGTTAAAAGTCCGCCGTCTGCTTACACCCTACGGTGCGGCGTTTGGGAAATCGCTGTGTGTTGTGTGCATTCACATTTAATACTGTTGTGCTGTATACCCGGTGATGTCATTGGGTGTGTCTGCGCGTATCCATGGATTATTTCCGTGGTTTTACGGTTGCAACTGCAACGGTACTGCCTGTAGTGTTACATTACAGTTGCCTGCATTGCCTTCGCCTTGCATCTTACATTACTGCATCCTGCAGGCACATGGCATATGATGCATTTTATCTGCAGCCGCAGTTATGCTACCTCTGTACTTGGCTGTGCTATTTCGGTTCTTTGCTCTTTGCATTTCTACTACATCCCCTACTATCTTTGCACTCATATGCCTCCCCTTTCCCGTTATGCAGGAGTCTGCATGCAGAGTTATCAGCTGCCGGCGTTTGCCCTTCCTGCATTGATTGGTGTTAATTGCTCATTACGGATCCATTTACACTGCTTCCGCATTTCCTCGTATTCTCCGCATTACCTTCCTATATCCGTGGTTGTTGACGGTGAGGCCGTCACATGACTGGTTTAGGGACGTAGTCATACTCGTGCACATGCATTTGTACGCGCATTATGTACTCTCAGCGCATCTATTTCCTAACACGCCAGTCGTGATGCTGTGATGTGCATTGTACAGCCCAGATTTGCTGACCTCCAATATCCTTCCTCCTACAGTGGCACACCCTCTGTGGTTGACATGTATCTCGTGTAGGCCACTCCTCGGTGTAGTACCGCTACGCCGTTTGCACCATCCTTACGCGCGCGTTTTGCGATTCACTATTATCTGCCTCATTTGCATGGAATTGACTACTAATACATAGTTACGGTAGCGGACACCGCCACCACTCCTTGACAACCATTGCGCTGGGGTTGCAGCTTTACATACATACTATGGTGTGTGGTGGCTGTGCAGCTGATTTGTGTTCTACTGCTCTTTTAGGACATTGTCATATTATTTCATTGCTTTGCAACTTCTGTGCACATATCCCGGGGTCTGCTGTTCTTTCTACGTGCGTGTCATTTATGTCATTTTCTACATTTTGTGCATATTTTCTTTGGACATTCTCGGTGCCTTTCCACATTGGCATATTGCACCTATATGATACCTGACTTTGACAGCCTTCCGTTACTCCTCCGGTATGTTTGGGTAAATGTAAACCGTTTTTTTTTGGTTTACATTGCCGCGTTCTTTACGCTACGCCTGCGCCACCGTGGATCACTATTTGCACTCATTTGGATGGTGCTATACCGCACACAGTGTGTTTTGCATACCTACGCCGGGCGGTCCGCGCGCCGGTAGTGCACGTGGGATTCATTCATACCTGAATTGCTAAGCAGCCATATTTGGCATTATAACGCCAACGCTATGCTGGCGCCTGGCGCAAGGTTCATGAATCCCGAGGTATAACTCAGGAATGTTTCTTTTTCTTATTTTTTCCCCATTTTCCATAGCACTTAAAGTTGTTTTGGTATTTTTGCTGAACTTAATATCTTTGGCCTTTTTTTTTTTAAATTAATTTGTTTCTGGACTGTTTTGTAAGCCTGAGAATTTTACAAGTTGGGAAGTGGTGTTTATGGATTAGTGGGTGACCCATCCTGAGTCATCTGTGGCTATTGTAGTGAGAGTGAATTATTTGCTGCTGTTTCTTGATAACCAGGTGCTAACTGGTCAAATTTATAGCCACCTTTCAATGGTGTTTTACTTTTTAGTGTTTAGTATATACTGAAATCAGCTAAACCCCCCTGATGTATTTTAAGAAAGACTCTCAAGAGCTCTATTTGTCTGCCTCAGCCTGAAAAGGTGGAAAGTTTTTCTGATTATTTTCCTTCCTTCTTTTGTATTTTTCTGCTGCCCTTAGATTTATTTATTTTTGCTTATTTTGATCTGTTATACCTATTTTTCCCATTTAAATTACTGTTTTGACTGTTTGCAAGTAGCTTGTCTTTAGCCAGGTGCATGAACTTGTTTATGGCCTAGTTTATGAACTTGAAGAGTTGGAAATTTGATCTGATTATTTGTTACACCAGAAATAACCTGGGAGAGTTATTTATTTATTTATTTGTTTATTTATCTTTTCTTTCTTTTTTTAACATTTGTCCACTGCAGTTAATGTTTTAAAACTCTGTTTCACCATTTTTTTTCTTTTAAATCACTGTTTTCACTGTTTGACATATGCAGACTTGTTGTCAGTTGCACTATTTAGTATATATATATATTTTTTCACATTTTCATTACTTCATTTCCCTCCAAGTTCCTATAAAAATAAAATGTACATGAGGACATGGAGAGACAGTAGACTACCTCTCCTTCTATTGCCAGAAGTTGTTGTACTTGTGCTGGATAAGAACTGCCTTGTGGTCACTGAAAATTAACTCTTGCTTAACCAAACAGATTTTATTTGTGAGACATAAAAACACATACCTAAGTTAGAGACAGCCCTCACAAAATCCCATTCATGCAGTAAAGATCACATTGTTTTAACTTCACCCATATGAATACAACATCCTTAGACTAACAGCACCAAGCTGTGATTTGCTAATTCCAAAAGAATTCTCTACCAGAACCTGCTAGAGTTCTTAAGAGTAGGTAGCTTCTCCTATATGCTGCCCTTCATCAACATGCCACTAACAGAACATTCCTCTATCTAATATGAATACATCAGCTTCAGAATGCATCCTAGTAATTGGTGACTCAGTTGCTACTTGCATTACCTCCATGCCAACTGGACTAAACAAGGACATAGTTAGAATTTGTTGTTTCTCAGGATCCAGGATTTATTACATTTAAATGTTCTTCAGGACCCTTTGTTCCAGTAATTAAGACTATAACATGATTGTAGTCCATACTTGAGTGAATGATATATCATAAAAGCCCATGGAATGCATGTGGAATGATTTACTGGAACTTGTTATATATGCTTCAGTTAAGTATAAGACTCACTTACAGTGATGCCTAGATTCAAGAAAAAGATAATTGCATTAAACAGTTGACCAACTAGCTGATGTCATTCCAGGGGGTTCAGTATGTATCACCCAAACTAGCATCTGTTGTGTTGTTCCACCTGTACCCCATTTGTAAAACGCTAAATATTTAAGAATGTTAATAGTATAATTGAAATTATATTTGGATCTAAAAATTATTTCCAAGGGATCTTGATGCACCTAACTCTTCAATAAAAAATGGAACAAATTAGTCTAATTTTGTTAAAACATTTTGAATGTGTAGAAAACATAATGTTTTGTGTGAAAAAATCTAATAAAGGAAATTTTAATCTTAAAAATAATTTTTCCAGAAAATGAAATGTTAAGGTCAAACCAAGAGTTAAATAACTGCTGAAACTTTGAATAAGTTTTTCTGAATTGGGGAAAATATATATAATCCCCCTCAAATTAAGGCATTCACCCTACAAATCTGAATGCATTGACAGTTTTAATATTTTCAAAGAGTGGAACTTCTTTATAGATAAACATTTGTGTTTCTTCTTCACTAGTTGCATATCCAGTGAACAGTTGGAGCTGTCTAAATTTCCTAAATAAAGTATATAATAAAGAATTAACTGAACTCATAATGAGTGCTAAACCATATGTATAAGCTAATATGTATAAGTTTTATTTGAATGATCTAGGTGATAATAGAAACTTCTGTATAATTGCATTGACTACAGGATTAACAGCTAATAAAAATAAATTACGGTATAAAGGATATCCTTGTCTTACTCCAGTAAATTTTTGATATGGGGTGTTATGAAACAGATCTGAAAACAGGCTGCAATAATTAGATTTTTTAAACTATAATTGGGTTCCTATATAATCTAAAATAAAGAAGATAAACTCTCGGTTGATAGAATGAAATACTTTACAGGCATCTAATGAGCATAAAACCATCTCTCTTTCCTGGGGATTTGTATGCATATATTTATTTATTTTTGCAGTTGAGAGTTAATACCTGTAAAAGCGTCTGTATCATGAAATCAACATTTGAATATGTTGACTCACATTTGTTCGACACAAAAAATGTCGAACTCCAACATACTTGAATGGCCAAATCACCAATTTCTTTACGACGGAAAGAAATCAGTTGGCCAAACACCAACGCCATACAAAAACAAACATATTTAAGTGGGGGGCTTCACCCCCCCTCACACTGCCCCAACTAAATATTCTAACTCTGAGGGTGCACTACAGTTGGGGAAAGGGCAGGTGTAACAAAACGGCCAACCTATTTCTTTCCATCGGAAAGAAATCGGTGATTTGGCCATTCAAGTATGTTGGAGTTCGACATTTTCGTGTCAAACAAATGTGAGTCGACATTTTCAAATGTCGATTTCATGATATAGACCCCCTGTAAAACATCTATGTTGGAACAGTTATTCATCTTCCAGGAATAAAGCCACATTGTTAAGGAAGTAGAATCACCTGGATGTTATGAAACATACATTGGTTCAAATACCTGGATATCATTTCATAATATGTATTTAATAGAGCAATTGGTCTGTAATTTGAAATTACATATCAGCTTTTATAAAGAATAAGGATAGTTATATGTTTAGCCAAAAAGAGCTATGAATCAACAAAATAGGGTGAATTGTTTAAGGAGTTGATTAATTTAAGATGGCATAGAATTACTAAGCCATGGAATGTTTTGTAAAATTCTGCCAAAAGTGAATTTAACCTCTGGACTTTTTCACAAGGAAGAGCTAAAATAAAATCTTTAAGTAGGCTGGAAGAAGGAGGATTATATAAAAATGAATAATGTTGCACATATTCAGAGTTATACATTTTTTATAGTCAGATAATGTTTTAAAGAGAAAAAAAGAACTGTGGGAATCTGCCAGCATATAATTAACTATATTTTTGATGTTTCTACGAGCCTGCTCCATGCAATAATTTATTAATAATGATCACGTGAATGTTCATGAACGTATTTTCAAGGGTTAATTTCCCAGGCCTCTTTTAGAATTTCTAGTTGCTCTGCCATGCTTCTTCTTCTTCTTTCGGCTTTTCCCGGTTAGGGGTCGCCCCAGCGGATCATCTGTCCGCACATGATTGGCAGTGGAGTTTTTTTATGGTGTCGAGCTGAGTTGCACTGCCATGCTACCAGTCTTTAATCTCTTATTTTTTTCTGTCCTTCAATGATAATTGATATAAAGCTTTAGTTACTTAATCTTAAAGGAAGCCCAAGTGCAAGAAAAAATAATTTTTTCATCATTATTGTTAGACCAATAATATTTAATTGCCATTTCAATCTCCTTATAGTATGAATGCACTCATTTGTTTAGCGCAAAAGTCATTTTATTTAAGTAGAGAATTTAATAGAAAGCATAAGAGAGTGATCCAATATGTGTTTAGGAAGTACTTTCATTTTATACTACTTAAGTTTTTAGATATAAAAAATAGTATAATGAATACATTTTGTGGTTAGGATTATAACAAGTATAGAATTTTAAATGCATATTCAGATAGTGACAGAAATCAATTAGAGAATACTGTTAAAATAATCAATTTCTTTGCCTATAGCTTCTTAGATCATTGTAAATCTTTGACATTAAACCACCAACTATAACAATCATTTGGCACTGAGAAGTCTCAAACTGTCCTCCGTATTATACAAAACATAGTATGATCACTGCTCAGAGCATATATTTAAGCTATAGTAAAATTGTGTGCACAAAGTTGTATATAAGACATAGCAATTTTAGCATTAGAGTCCTGAAATGTATTTATAATTTTTGAATTATCAAAGTATGTTAAGGCTTCGCCCATAACTTAAATTTTTGTTTGTCTTCTTTGATTATACAACTTTAGTAACTGAGATTTGCAACCAGTATAGTCTGCAAATAAAACAAAGTCAGAGGATTATTACATTATTTATTCTAAATTGTTATTAATATACAAAAGATAACATTGTATTAGAAAGTATAAACAGTCAATTATAATTGCAAAACAAAAATTACACAGACAGGTAAATATGTTAAATACATTAAAGAACCTAAAATATAAGGCAGATTCAAACTTAACAATAACATTGTAGACTAACTACCATATATAAAACTATCATCGAATTACATACAAATACAGTGAATAGAAAACATCTAATATATGGTACATATTGCCTCATCCAGACCAGAAAGACAACACAAATAATAAGATAGTAAAAGAAAAGCAAATAGCATATATAAAAAGATGAAGGTGCAGATGCAATAAAGCCTACACAGTGCTCTAAGATCATGTGTGGGTTGAAACTCAATTATATTGCACCATTTTGTATTGATTAAGTGGCTCTACATGTCATATAGATCACTCAAACATGGTAAACAGTGTGGCATCATAAGCAGATGAACTGTATACTAATCAACAAACCCAAGATGAAGGAACTATTCAACAAGCTATGAAACAATCATGTAGGTTCAGTGCAGGTTTTGCCTGTGGATTCCGAAACCTGTTGGAATACAGCCACAGAACCTAGTGTACATGAAAAAAATGCTAGGGGTAGCCGTTGCTCTTATACATGTGTATGGGCAACAGGCCCAAGTCTATGCTGCTGCCTTGGCCAAGAAGGAGAAGGGTGCTTAGACCTCATTTAACTTTTCAAAGTCTACATGAGGATGAAATTGTAGAACATTACAAGGTGGATACAGGCACTTTACAGGAATTCTGTAACCTCTGTTGTCTTCAGCTGAGAATGATGGCAAACTGAGGGGAATTAATACCCGTAGAGACTCTGATATGTGTAGCACTTAGAAAATTACCTACAGGAGCCTTCCAGAAACCCACAGGGAATATGCTGGCAGTTCCAAAGGCATCGGCATTCAGGATACTATATGAATACCTGAATGCTTTGCTACAATATGCTAGTGACTACATACATTTTTCCCGTACTCCCAAGGACAGAGCTACAACTATGTAGGATTTCTACCCTGTAGTACACTACCTTGAAGTCTTGGGTGCCATAGACTGCATGACATTGAAATCAAACACCACCTGGGGAACAAGGAAAGGTGCATACAAGCAGAAAGGGCTTCCACTCCATTAACATCTAGGTCATATAGGGAACAGGGAAAGGTGTACGTAAATAGAAAGAGCTTCCACTGCATTAACTGCCTGGTCATATGCAATGCTAAGGGAATAATCCAGAAGGTGTATGCTGGCAACCCAGGCAGTTACCATTATTCCCATATCTGGCAGAACTCTCAACGCTATCAGAGGTTCTCTAGGGGATATCCCACAGGGCATTTACTGGGTGATGCAGGTTATGCACTTGAGATGTGGTTGATGACACCCATCAGAATTGCACACAACACAATATGCTATAATGATGTACACACTCAAAAAAGAAATATGCTTTTGGGCTGCTAAAGTCATGGTCTTGGTGCCTCGATACATCCAGAGGAGCCCTGCAGTACAATCTCCATATTATTCTTTGAAAACAGCTGAAGCAGTAACATCGATGGGAAGGGCTGTATATCCCAGCATCACTGGCACGGTAACTACACCCACACACAAGTAAGGAATCAAAGGGGGAAACACCAGCCACTGTAGGTGTTTATAGACATAGTTGTGCACAATATGCCCTTGCCCTGGCCAAGAGGCAATGGATAGTACACATGTTCACCGCCTAAGTGGATAAAACCTTCATCCTATGCCCATACATGCAGTAACACTGATGCCAGGCAGTGCTCACAACCTTTACTTACCCATGTAATGGCTGTGTACTGCTAGCATCACAAATAGTCAGTCCTGAATTAAAACTCTTCTAACTGCTGGACTTTCAAGGTAAGTGTTGAACCTGGAATCTGAAAATAAATGGCTAAGAACACAAATAAATGGCATATCACTGCATACTATTACTTGCTAAAGTAACTAAGTAACAGGTGGGTGATTTTTACAGCAATGACTTCAATATGTGGCAGCACTGACTTATGTCAGTAGATGTGTTCTCTATCAACTAATAGGCCTTATGCATCAAAGACTGATACATTACAAAAACATAAAAAAAAAAAAAATATATATATATATATATATATATATATATATATATATAACTATATATATATATATATAGTTATATATATATATATATATATATATATATATATAAATATATGTATATATATATATATATATATATATATATATATATATATATATATATTTATTTATTTATTTACATTTGTTGACCGGGAGTGTCCGACTGGATGTAGGTCCATTTTCAGTGGAGGCCTGGGGAGAAAAGCTCCACAGTTAAAATAAACAGACAGTAGTTACATTGGGTTACATAGCGATTAACAATTTAACATAGCAATTACTTACAACATATTTACAGATGAAGAACATAGTACATCAGTAGACAACTAGAATCTTTATCTGTGAAGTACATAACATATATATATATATATATATATATATATATATAGAGAGAGAGAGAGAGAGAGATACTAAGCACCCTGGGCATCAGACAAAAGACTTGTATATCCCTGAATCCAAAAGACAGAAAATCAAGGATATGGCACAGTTATCATCATTTGTACAGGGTGTTGTTTGGGGGGGGGGGGCAGAAGGCCAAGGCTGACACAAAAGGTTGTTAATAAGTGAGTGTAAGTAAGAAAGACCATACAATAAATAAATAATAAAAACTACTTGAACTATTAGCTGCAGTGTTTTACTATGCAAGAAAATCTTACAAATTAACATATATAAGCTTACCTGGAAGCTTCTCCAAGTAGTCCCCCCCCCCCCATAGCCAGCTGTTCATGGGCAACTGCACCTGCTGTCTTCCAAGCTGATGAAATGATATCAGTGGCCCTATGAGGCACCTGATCATAAGTCCTGGTGTGCCCCCTATGGTATTTACGTCATTGACTATCTGGTTACAAGTCTGCATTCTGTCAGCCATATCCCCACATCCTCCCTCAAGCAGAAAGGTGCTATGGTGCCTGAATGCCTGCACTATGAAGTCATTTTCAGAGTCACTAAAGGGGGGCTTACATGGATTGTTATGGTTGGGTGCCATAATCCTAGGTGATTTAAAACAGAGAAGGACTGAACAAGTCAATATTATACAACTAAATTTCTGCTTATACACACATGTATTTTTTAACATTACCCACTGTAGACCTGCAGTTCACTTATTAAGAAGAAGGAATCAGTACTGCAAAACTAAACAAGGATATTCATTTTGAGCCTCAAGAGCAGGGTCAGTCCACCTAGGCATTCTACTTGTATTTTTTATGAGAGTGAAGCTATTACATTAGCAGTATTTCTTAGTAGTTCTCAGCATGCTAATAAAACTGACTGTTGTAGCCTTGTGACCTCCCCCCCAGCTAGTGGAGTAATCCTAACTGTCCAATAGGCAGTATACATTTAATTGAGATCCCTGTGACTAAATTAACTATCAAGCAGCCCACTCAGTGCTTTCTGCATTAGTTTGCATCACTTGGAGGCCCACCTGTTTATTTGCATCTCTATACATTCCCCTTCAATACTAATGTATCTCCCTACTCTAATCTGTGCACAAACTGGTTATTAATCAGCAAGTCAATGTGAAGACACACTCCCAACCTTAATAAAGTTTGCTGTCTCTTCTCTCCTTCACTTTACAGGTAGTTTGAATTCTTACCTACCCCCTCTGAGGCCTTCACTGATAGTTTTCCACTGATTACCTCTCTGATTTCTTTGCATTCCACCTGGTTTACACCACTTGTGCTATCTCCCTCCCCAATACTAAGTCTATACTGGAATCCTGCTGAGCATGGAGCCATCTTTAAATTTCCAGTCTCCCACCAGGACGCAAGTGCTCTTCAGCAACTGCATTCTGCTTGCTGGTAAGCCATTAGACCTCAGGAATTTGTTTAAAAATAAAATACCTGAACTCCAGACCACAAGAGCACACTACTCCCCAGACATAATTGCTTTAACAGAAACCTGGCTAAATAAAAACATAGCTAACTGAGAAGTTCTCCCTACCAGCTACAATATCATTAGACAAGACAAACCACTTTGTAAAAGGGGTGGAACTGCCTTACTGTATAAGTCCAACTTAACTGCACGTCGATTACCAAACTCCTATCCCTTCACCAATAATTGGGACATACTTATCTCACAACTTCAACTTCACCCTAAAAAGGTCATCACACAGTTGTGATCTATATTCCAACTGGTAATACACATGCTAGCCTTGAAGACTTCTTATTCTGGTGTTCTTCCACATACTCACAAGAAACCCTTATTGTGGGGGATTTCAACCTAGATTGGTTCACCTGTATATCAGAACCACCAAGTAATCTAATAAATCTCCATGGCTACCAGCAGCTAGTCCAAATTCCAACTAGATGTGATAAAAAATCTAAAAAGGAATCCATCCTTGACTGGGTCCTAACTAACAACCCCACATTGTACCCCCACACAGGCAGTCTCCCAGACACCTTAAGTGACCACAACATAATATACTTTATACGTAGTAGAACAAGCATATGCAAAACCACTAACTATATATCTACTAGAAACACAAAAAAATTCTCCCCTGAGGTCCTCAATACTTTACTCTGTTACTGTGACTGGACCCCCCTAAAACCCTCCCACTTGACCAGGCTGTAGCATATTTCAACAAAACATTTCTACAATGCCTAGACACTGTCGCTCCATTGCGCAAGACAAGGTTAGAACATCTACAAACCCCTGGCTCAGTAAAGAAACCAAACAAATCCTCAAGTCCAGAGACACTGCCTGGCTTTACTATCTAAAAAACAAAGAAACACAAAACCTAATGAAGTACCATGAACTGCGCAACCGTGCAAAAAAATGCATTAGGCTGGACAAAAAATACTACTACACGACATTGCAAACTAAATACCAACACAACCCCCACAAATTTTGCAAAAATGTAAACCAGCTACTAAAATCCACCCAAAAGGCTACCCCCAAACCAACCACCCCTGACACTAAAGTTCCCATCGAAACACAATTCAACTCCCACTTTGTGAACTCAATTCTATCCTTAGTATCACAGGACAATTCCTTCCTCACTATCCCCCCCCCAACACAAATAACACTAATACAAGCTTTACCCTCAAAACAGTTTCCACCACTTCAATCAAAAGCATGCCCTCCAAACTAAAAACATTATCAACAGCAGCAGACCTACTCCCCAGCTATTTCTTGAAACTCACAGCAGATGCTATTGTTATCCCAATCTCCACTCTCATAAACAGATCAGTTGTTGAAAACTATGTGCCCAAACATTGGAAAATATCCTATGTTACACCCATACATAAAGGTGGGACCTCCACTGATCTTAATAACTACAGACCCATTGCTTTACTCTCCCCCCTGGCCAAAATCCTAGAAAAATGCATCAATACCCAGATGCTAAAATATCTCCTAGACAGCAACATCCTCTCACCTACTCAGCATGGTTTCAGACCTGCCCATAGTACCACTACAGCCCTCCTCTGCTTCACAGACACAGTAAACTGTCTCAAACATGAAGGCCTGCAGGTATCAACTCTTTTTTTGGATATGTCCAAAGCATTTGACACAGTCTCACACCAAATCCTCCTAAACAAACTAAACCAATATCACTTATCAAATTCCATTCTTACCTGGTTCCAAAGCTATTTAACTAACAAGTACCAAGCTGTGAAATGGGAAAGTTGTCTCTCTCCTCAGCTGCCCATAACTATAGGAGTCCCACAGGGTTCTATCTTAAGACCACTACTATTCACAATCTTCACAAATGACCTCCATACCTTCACACAGCATGCATCTATCATTCAGTATGCAGATGATACTACCTTAATCTGTGCTGCACAAAACATTCCCACTCTCCTACAAACAGCTCAACAAACATTCCCTGACGTTGAAAACTACCTAACCAAAGACTAACTTATCCTCAATCCTAAGAAAACTCAGCTTATGATTATAACCAGTTCTAACAAAAACACTGTTAACAGTCAATTCACTATCTACTCCACAAATGCTACTCCAATCGCTCCAGTGGCACAGGCTAAGCTATTGGGAATAACCATAGACTCCCACCAAAATTTGATAGTCATCTCAACTTAACTATTAAAAAAGTACATGCCAAACTGGGATCACTCTACCATATCAAACCATTTCTTACCAACAACACAAGATCAGCCATTGCTCGCTCCCAATTTCTATCCACCCTACTCTATGCATCTCCCATTCTGACTAATCTCAAAAAAACTGAACTAAGCAACATGGAAGCAGAATTGCCCACTTTGCTGCAAATTGCTCATATAGAACTCATCACTGTACTGCGTGAACTGCCCAACCTCCTAACCTACAATCAGCTCTACCTCTGTCATTCTATCTATTACCTCTCCAATAAGTGTCCTGCCCTCAAAAACCTAGTACAACATCACTCAGCCAAAAGGCCTCTTAGATCATCAAGCAAACTGCTACTAGAAGTCACCAACAGCTACAATAGCTTTGGAGATGCACTATATAGTAGTTCACTGGCTAAAAAATGGAACTCTGTCCCCACTAGCATTCAAAACACATCATCCAAAGCGTCCTTTAAAGACCTCATCAGGAAACATCTCAAGCAAAGTTGGCAGTGCCATGATTGCTCCCCAGGCTAGTGAAAGCAGATAAAGTACACATACTAAACCTAGAGTACTTGATTAAGATTGAAAACTATTCTCACAAACACTGGCTAATCTACAATGTATGTACTGTACCTGTGAACTATGTATGTATTCTACCTATGTTCCAAATTTCAGCTGTACACCACAAATTTAATAAGTACCTTTATTTTTAAACTAATATTTTTTTGTTTGTTCTCTCCACTGTAACTGTTGATGTGCTGCATACCACTGTAAAAATATGTCTTTTGTAATTTGTGTGTATACTGATCATGTCTAAATGTATCTGTAATTTTTCTATGTGGAGCTTTTCTCCCTGGGCCCCTGCTGAAAAAGGGCATTTTCAGCTCAGTCAGACACCTCCAGTTAACAAATGTAAAATAAAATAAATAAATAAATTAAAATGTAAGGTTATGTGGTTGTGCCACATAACACTCATACACAAACCAATGTGTATTCCAAAACAAGGAATATCAATGGAGTAATGTATTGTTTAGCCTAGAAAGAACAGCATGACTATACAATTTCAAGAGCAAACATGTTGAAAACAACTTTTTTTGTGGCAACACACATAAATGGTACTTGGAACCGCCCCCCACCCCCCCACCAAAAAAAACAGCAGGGAAATGACGGTCGGTACAAACCAAAGAATACTACGTTAGTCACTTGTTATAAATGCACTCAACAAACTTCTTACTAAATGTGTACACATTTACAACAGAAAAGTAAATTTTATAAGATTGCTAGTCACCTCTCACTGTGCCTAGCAATCCCCTGGAGGTGTCTATGGGCCATCTCTGAAGTCTAACACCCATATGTCATTGACAATTTAGTACATTACATTTCCATGAAATAACATAGAAGAATGAAAGATAAACAGTTTTAAGAATAATACTTGTGATGAAAGTTAATAAGGGCTGCCTATCTGAGAAAGTAAGATGCCTGACAAAAATGCCTATGCCAACAGCAAACTTATAAGAAGTGCATATTGCAGGGTGACTCTACCGGGTCTCAGTAGAAATCAGCATCTTGGAATAGTTTAACCAAGACTGTTTCCAGTGCAACTGGCATTTCGCACACTGGAGAGCAATGGAGGCAACACTACAATGACTTGAAAAGGAGCAAGGAGGAACAACTCAAACAGTGGCTAGATGAGTTTAGGACTGCTGATATCCCACAGTTGTGCATATTACATAATAATTTCAACAAAATGTGATACATGCTATGCTAACTTAATCTGCATTATGTGATAAAGCATATGTGCAATATATGCATATTGTGAGGATTACTTGGAACAAAAATTAATCCTTGTTTGTAGTTGCTAAAAAGTATACTTAATGTAAAAGTAAATTTATTATTTAGATCATATTAATCTATTGTTTGTGACATATGATGGTTCTAGTTATCTTTTTCTTTTTTGTCTCTTACCCCACCTCTTATCTCTCCTTTTTATTTTTATATGTGTGGTCACAAAATTCTGATTTCATCAATTTCTTGACAACTGACAAAATTATTGTCAGCACAGGGAGGTAGACTAACTAGTGTAGTTCAGCCTGCCACTCTTCCAACAGCTGCCAGAACAACACCTAAGATGTGAAGGACCCAACCTGGCAGTACTGCTTTTGCGTTCCCTGCACTACCTGGGGCCTCAACATCAGGTAGCATTACCCTGGCAGCTGGTGCAGTGGTATCCTCCAGGAGTATTGGTAAAGGTGGTCATTTTGTCACCCACTAGGAGATACCAGGCATGGTGCTTTTGACCATGGTAAATAACACTGCTGCATGCCTCAGCTGATGGAGAAAATGCTCAGCTGAATTTTGGCCAAAAGAAAACATCAAGTACTCCAGCAACTAGCACTGGAATGGAATGGTAATCACAGCTCTGAGGGTGAAGACTAGATTTTCACTGTCCCCATGCTTGATGGGCATTCACATCTGATATCCCTGCCCTATCCTCAATCATAGTGTACCCCAACCTTTTGTGTCCCTTAACATCCCTGTCTATTGTCTTGTTTTGCTTGCCTACAGCCACTTCCTCACCATCCCTACTTACCTGACCCTGACATACCTACACCCCTTTCCCAACATTGCTGTCTTACAGAAATAAAATCATAAAAATGGTCACCTGTCTCAAAAGAAATATTGTCCCATACATAGCTTTCCACTTGACACCTGTGTCTTCTCTACATACTCAATTCAGTCCAGTTGGCTGTATAAGTTTACTGCATTGTCGTCACCCATGTTTGTTGAGTTGACAGTTCAAATTCATGCAATATTCTGTCCATGTTCATTTTACACTGCTGAAGAAGTGGATGACTATGGTTCTTTCATAATTCCCTCCTGCACATTTATACATTGCTTTCCCTTTCCCTGCTTGCCCCCCTCCCATTTCACCACTTCCTATATACTGTACCTCATTTCACACCTTTATTCTGGCCAGAAAATAGAATCACACACCATACACATGGCAGAAATGCCCCCTAATAAACCCCTTCTCTGACGACCCACTACTGGACCAGTAAGCAAGGAGCCACAATCCTCATCACTGGCACTTGTGGGGAGATGTTCACTAGGAAGATAACAGGTACACACACAATATTTCCACATGCAGCTCCCTGCATCAAGTGCAATTTCCCTTAAGGGCACACAGAGACCATGGTCAGTCCGGGGCTGGTTTCTCACTCTTCCTACAGATCACCAATAAGACTTCCTACTGGCACAGCTATAGAGTTGAGATCTCAGCTAAGTGACCAAGCCAATACCCCCAGCACCCTCTCTGTCCAACCAGGGTTTCGTGACCTTTCCCCAGTAGCTGACACACACTCTTTGAGGTTTGATTTACACACAGACAGACCTGGGAAAGGCTGGCACAAGTTTTGTAGCAATGCCCCCTTCTGCTCAGACTAAAAGGTAGTTTTCACTGTCACCAGTCACTCCTCAACAGCTACTTTAAGGCCCTTAACAAAGGGTGACTGCTTTTTCTATGCAATATTAATATTAGTACAAATGGTAGTTTGACCAAGAGTAAGGCTATTAGGAGTGGCCCATGCAATGTCACCAAATAAATATGCAAGTACTCTCAAAACTTAAGTATCTCTACACAGATCAGTCACAATGAAAGGTTTCAATATATTTAATAATAATGAAAGAACAACACAATACTAAATATATATTCACAGTGACATCAGATTTCAAACCCACAGGAAATATTTAAAATAACATTGCAGTACAGGCTCTCACAAATAAAGAAAAGCATCTAAACTAAACTTCACTATATTCCTGACTATATCTAAGAGAATTACTATAACCAAAGAACTTACTAATTGAGCAAGGCAGATGTGGTGAATGGTTCTTGTTGTCAGGTCCATGACCAAATACAAAATGCTCTGTCTCACCAAGAGACTTCTCAAAATAATATCTAAAATATTACTGCTGAGATTGCTTGCAGAATGACATTATTTCTGGTCATCTGATTTCTAGTTCCCAGGTAAACCCCCATTGCTGAAGCTGGCAATATTTAGCATCTAGTTGCAAAAATAATCATACAAGGGCTATTGTTCAGATCTTTGACAAATGCTGGAAGCCATAAATCAATTACATTCTTTCATGCTTCCAAAGTAGCAATTAGTTCATCCTAAAGACAATACAGAAAGTTTCCTAGTGCAGACTTTGTGTCTCTAATTGCATTGAAACATCTTTATGGCATAGCCTATACAGTAATTTAATTTCAGATATTTTTCTAATGTTTGCTGGACTGAGGTTAACCCCCCTGGATTTCAGTTTCCACTGTTAAAATATATTCATTTAAAAAGTTAGAATAGTGCATGTACATTTCTGTTCTCTTCCAGTAGAGCAAATTGTGGATACATTTTAAACACAAGCACTTTGCAAATACCTTTCAACACAAGCATCTGTACAAAGCAGTTTGATATACACATGATATACAGTTTTAATACATTTGTAACACAAGCATTTTATATGACATACAGTTCTAATACATTTGTAACACAGCATCTTGTATACATTAATTTGATATTCACAAATGACATATAATTATTTACAAAATTCCAGCTAGCTGTGTAGGAACTACCCCCTTTTGTCACACCTTCACTTTTTATCCTCTTCATTTTTGCAGAGTTTTGCATTGCATACCACTACCGAATGATGGAGAATGGCTCTTCATGTCCTGTGGCATGGTGTGATTACCTCTGTGCAATGCTGATTAAACTTGCTGCACTAAAAGAACACACAGTTAAAACAAAATAAAGGCACTCATATTAAATATGTCCTATAATATTTATTTGGACTGATAAATAACCCAAACCATATGTGTACTGCTGACAAATTAATTGAGAAGTGTTCATTTTTATACAGTACTTCACTGCAGTCATTCCCTCTAACATTTACAAAAATTATCACAGGTAATTATTTAATGACAGCCTCAATAGATATGTAAAAAAATAGATTGAGCTGGAGTCGAACCCTGTATCATCTGTGCTCAAAATAAGAGCTCACTGCTGTGACATCTGCTGCCACATAAACAGGTAGGCATCAGGTGTTTGTCTTTCACTCAGTACTGTCCACAGTGCTTACTGTCATACCTCTCCACTTAGCATGTTTCTGTGGAGGAAGGCAAACCAAGAGAACTATTTCCATTTTCTCAGTGAAGCAGAGACCCACATTTACTCTGTATTTAACTCTGCATAAACAGCAAAATAGTTTTTAATGATATAAAATGAATGACACAACATTTGCAATATTTATTAATTAATTAATTAATTAATTAATTAATTAATTAATTAATTAATTTATTCATTCATTTAACATTTTTTTTTTTGGGAATGTCCACCTGGGACATATCCCATTTTTAGTTGAGGCCTGGGGAGAAATGCTCCAGATGCATGTCTTTGGAATGTGGGAAGAAATCAGTGCACCCAGAGGAAACCCATGTGAATGCTGGGTGGGCATGCTGTATAAATTACATTATGAACATCATAGTATATTTTAGCTAGTTCTACCATAGCCAATATGGATAAGTACTTCTCAAGTTCAATTAGTCATTACATGTGTATCTCACATGTGCAAACACTTTGCCATCAATCGTGCAAACCAGCTTCTCATCGTTGTGCTATGGTAAGAGTTTATTAGGATGTATTAGATGTGTTTATTGCCTAGTTAGTATTCATCACATTAAAATTCATATAAAACACTTTTTATTTACTGAATTCATATTTACACTAAGTTATTTCTGCCCTGCACTTATGGAGTTGAAAATTGGTACAGCAGTACTAGTTCCTAAATGTCTACTACACTGCAGGAATAAATAGGACAACTGCATTGTTACATCATCTAAAACGTTGTACTGGCAGACATTCAGACTGTTTTATACATGTATTAATGTGGACAGCAATTATTCACCAATATGAACACTGTACATACACAGTTGCATCAATGCTGATCTCAAAAATGTGTGTGCGTGTATGTGTCAATAAGTGTGCAATGTACACTATATACTGAGAAACAGTTGGATTTATCCCAATTCTGCTACATGCATTCCTGACAGCTTTTTGCATCTAGTTTAAGAAGTTGTCTTTTAAAGTATACCTTCACATTGGAAACACAACAGGAAATCCAAAGTCCACACTTTGCACACCATTCTCATACAAGGATATGTTACCAACATCATATAACAATGTTGGCATCGTATATAAAGACCACTATGACAAGGCAAAACAAACCTCAGGGGTGTTGCAATCATTAACTACTGTGTTTTAAAGATGGGAACAAAATGTATATGTGTATTAAATTACCACAGCATCCACATTATGTGTGTGTCTCTATGTATGTGTAAGTGTATGTGCATAGTCAGAGGAACATCAGTCTGTATCCTACTATCATCAACCCGATCCCATGTAGAACTAGTATCCTGACAGTTGTACATGCCTACACAGCCATTTCATACAGGCCTTCTAATATCTTTTTGCAATCATCCATTGAGGATGTCATCCACTATAAATTGTCCAGCAGCAGTGTAAAAGTCAGATTTGTGCTGTGGTGTTTGTGATAAATTGAGTTCTCTAGTTGGTGTAACTAGTTAGGTAAGGGTTCTAATCTCACTGCAAGTCATCTGGTGTGTGTGTGTGTGTGTGTGTGTGTGTGTGTGTGTGTGTGTGTGTGTGTGTGTGTGTGTGTGTGTGTATGTGCACCTCAGAAGAGCATAAGTCTGTATCTTACTTTCAGCAATCCAGTCCTGTGGAGAAGTAATCATTTTGACAGTTGTACATGGCTACCCAACCATTTCATACAGACCTCCCAACATCTTCTTGCAAACATCCATTGAGGATGTCATCCACTACAAATTGTTAGACTTATGCCATGGATTTTGCATTAAGTACTGAGTTGCATAGTTGGTGTAACTAGTTAGACAGGGGTTCTAACCTCACTACAGTCAGCTTTTGTGTGTGCTTGTGTGTGTGTGTGTGTGTGTGTGTGTGTGTGTGTGTGTGTGTGTGTGTGTGTGTGTAGTCAGAACAGCATGAGCCTGTATCTCTACTGTCAACTATCTAGTCCCATGGAGAGCAAATATTTTGACAGTTGTACATGCCTACATACCTATTTCATACAGGCCTCCCAACATTATCTTCTGAGTCCACAGCTATGTCAGACACTCTTCTGAAACATCTTTGTGTAACACATACTGATGATGTCATCCTGTATAAAGTGCAATCTGACATTATTCAAATCAAACTTGTGCTGTGGCAGTAACATTAAATACTGTGTTCTCCAGCTTATGGAACTAGATATTTAGGCGTTCTAATCTGACAGCAGGGAATGTGAGGATGCATCCATTCAAAGTTTTTGAGACATTTTATACAGAGATGTGACTCTACATCCATGTCAGACACTCATCCATACATATTCTTCTCAGCATACAATGATGCTATCATACTCCATAAAGTACACTATGACAGTGTTAACGTCAGACATATTGTGGTAGTGATACTGTCACATTGTATGGAATTCAGCTTATATACCTACACTGGTGTAATGTTCAAATCAGACCCAGTCTACTGCTGAGTGTGTGGTTGGTGGTACATTACGGTCACTCTATGATCTTTTGAATCGCTTTTCATTTTGCTACCACTTAGGACATCCTTTGATGTAACCCCATGCATCTAACATCCCCTTTTTCCTTCTTGTCACATGACATCTTTCCTACAAAGAAAAGGATGTCCTCATGTCAAAAGTGCATATACACATCATGAAACAAAGTGCTTCCATGAGCTTCTGCAAACCATCGCCAGACCACTGGATGACTGATTGCTAATTTTGTAATGGGGTGATGCATATGTCACATATGGAGAGGGGTACTATGTAATACAATCAGACAAATACACACATATACACATAGCCTTACTATGTTCCATTATATAGGTATATGGCCCTTCCTTTAAATGTTATAATAATGTCTAGGATTTTATGTGATCTTGGCCATTAGCTTAGTCATGATCTATGACCCTATGAACATTTCACATGTCAGTATTGCTGTTGAGGTGTGTATGTACAGTATGCCTACAAGAGTGCATTACAATCGGTTGTGTGAGGTAATGTGTTGATGACCGCTGCTGCCTTTTCATTACATGTTCCTTCTATAACAGCTGTAGTAATATGCCTCCTGAGAACTTTTGACATGGGATGAAACTATGCATTTTGTTGGCTTGTTAAGGCCTGTGTTTTTTTAGTGAAGCAGATCAGCATTCTATCCAGTTCTCATTCAACCATCACATTTACTCTTCCAGTATGGCACAGGTGTGCATGTGTATAGCTATCATCATTAAAAGCTCTGTGACATGCATCAATATAAATTCATACCAATTGCATGGACACATAAGTCTTATTTCATCCACATGTTCAATGCTGTGATATTCACAAAAATATGACATGTTTTGATTCAATTGCAACCTTGTGGAATTAATTGCATGTGCATCTGTGTTGCTATTTTCAAGGATTACTAAGGTGGTTAGCAGCACCATTGTCTGACTGTCAGCATTTGTGTCAGTATATGCTCTGCACCATCACTTTATTCTCTTTCATACAGAGTACTCAGAGGCAATGCATGCCTTGCATATAAGACAATCTTTGACACTGCTTTATTGGAAATGCTGCATATCCACAAGTCAACTGGTGCACACATTACTCACTGTAAAGACCTAAACCTGGTATGTGACATTAATAGAACTTGCTGGAGGGACATATTTGTCTCCCAGAGGTTACCACACCTTTGGAATGAACTCCCATTTCATGTCAAACTGAGAACCTCATTGGCCTCTTCAAATGCAATCTGGATAATTGGATGGGTAACTGTAAATTCACCCTGGGAGTTCTACGTGTGTCCCTCTTGGACAGGGGCAACTGATAATAATCATTGAAAGAGGGGTAGAACTGGTTAGGCTTATAAGGGCCCTAGGGCAATTAGCCTAGTAACATCCTATAATCCTATGATCTTATGAGCCACAACCAACTCATTTGTAATGTGTCTTTATATGGCACCAGGCCACTCAAAGACAGCTTTTCCATGAATCACATATTAGACATATGTTGTGCAATTGATGTACTTATATGGCATGAGTACAGTTGTATGACTCTGTGAACAGTACCAATGTGTGGCATGTGATGCATAACCAATGTTATATTTGGAGGTGTTGTCACAAATCATTTATTTAAATAAGTGTGAAATGTCAATGGGAATATACAACTAAGTGCAGAGCTGTTTGTGGATGCCTAATGGGAATACACAACTAAGCACAGAGCTGTTTGTGGATGCCAACAGCCATATTCAACCAGAGAAAATAGAAAATCTGCTGGCTGACACTTTATCTCACACTTCACTCCCCCTGTCATCACTGGGCATCACCCAAGGTATACATGCAGACATTACTCAGTTTATTCTCTCAGTAGAGCAGCTCATCTGTGTGCTCTCTAAAGTTAAAAATGCAGAATCAATAGGCCATGACAGTATTGCAGGTTGCCTAAATCCTGACCTAGCAGACACAATTGGATCTCTACTTCAACATAGCCTCCAGACAGCATATGTTCTTGCAGGGTGTACAGCAACAGTCATCCATCTGAACAGGGTGGACCATCACCTGATGCAGGACTTATAGAACCTTACTACTGACTATCCTCATCTTTGAGGTAGACCAATGAGTTATCATGGACCTTCTTAAAATGGACACAGGTAATCTCCCAACTGTGAAAAAAATGTTTGCTTTGTTAAGGCTATATCATGTATGTTAAACTTGTTTGACGTCTTCAAGAAAGTCACCAAGGGCATGCATGAGGAAAATACTATCATCCTACATATCTTGACCTGGCTGATGCATTGGACACAGATCAATGTTCAGATTTTACAATGAAACTGTCTCAAGTGGGCATAAAAACCTATGTCATCAAGTGGGTAAACCAATGGATCCCATACAGGACACATAATGTGTGTGAAGTCACCTCTAGCTAGAGTCCAGTGGCCAGGTCCATAACTCAGGATTCTGTACTAGGACCTTTCCTGTTCATTATTTAAGTCTCAGAAGTCAAAACAAACAAACACATCTTTTGTCTAACCAGCTTTGCGGATGACTGCAATTTCTGCACAATCATTGAATCCAAGAACAGTATTGGTATAATGCAGAAAGTATTAACACGCACAAAGTTTTGTTGCCAGAGCCATGCAGACACAGCAGGTGAACAAATATCATGTTTAATTTACACAAGCTAATTATTGTAGATAGCACACTCCCATGAACAGATCAAGTGATATAAGACCTGTGTATTAAGATAGTAAGTGGAACTATCACCAGCATGTGCCCACGGTGGTGACAAATCCCTTGTATGTAGCAAAACTGTTGAGTATGGGCAGAACATCCACATCTAAGGACATTACAGTCCCATTGCTCTCAGCCCCCATCACACCAATAATTGAGTAGAAGGCACCTTTTTGCATGCACCTGACCACACATCTTCCAGACTTTTGCTACAGTGAGCTCCCACACATCTTATCAGCCATAGCTAAGTATTTTTTGTGATGCATAACCATTAGGTGTTGACAGTGCAGGACTCCCTTCAAGGTGTTGTACAAGATGCATATGTGATACATGTTCCTGTGATGCACATAGTAAATATATAGCTCATACACAGCATTGATTTCATGGGTTACATTCTTCAAGTGTGGATTGTTGCATATATATGTTATGCAAACCTATCAACTAGCCAGGACTGCTCATAATTTAAACTACAGGTATAACACTATCCCTCTTAATACCTCTGAAAAGTGGTGATTTTTGAAGAAGCTGTGCTTCATTTCCCTTAATAGATCACCAAATAATCATTATTGTTGTACAAGTGTGTTCATGTAGAACATGTATAACAAGTCACAATCAAATATTTTATGTCCGTGATACAGATTAATGGTGGTACTATTATTATATTGCCCATGATTGTACATGCTTCTGTCTACTGCTGTCCACAATCCAGTCGCATTGTCTCCTTATTGTTTGAGACCTATAGTGAGATTGCATTCATATCCCAGCATATCATTTGGCACATCTTTACAATATGCACATATCCCTTATTGTATATATCGTCCTTGATAAATGTTCTCTCCAATAATCATGTCAGGGTGCTTATATCACAACCAGTCATTTCCATTGATATGTGACCTAGTGTGACAGTCACATAATATACAATAACTCTGTGATGATATGACGATACCCACACAGGACATGTAACCTTATGTTGATCAAGAACGAACACAGGAATGGTTAAGGAGAGGTGAATTCAAACCAAGAGATGAAAGGTTAATATCGGTGACCCAATATAGTGGCCTGCGTACACATTGGTTTAAAAAGCCCATTGAACATGTGGAAGAAACAGACAAATGTAGGTATTTTAAAACCAAATTGGAAACAGTTGCACACCTCGTTGCTGGTTGTGACATACTAATGGCAGAAGGACTGTATATCGAAAGGCATAATAATGTGGTGAGACTGTTGCGCTGAGGATTGTGCAAACATTATGTTACTGAAGTGGCTGAAAATCCCTGGAAACATAAGCCACAAAGCATCAGAGAAAATGAAGATGTCTACATCACATGGGATCATCCATTATCAGCAGTTCAAAAGATAGATGCTAGAAAACCAGATATAGTGGTCCAAGAAAAGAAGACAAGAGTAGCATTGATCATTGAAATTGCCACACCCAGTGGCTACAGTGTTTTATGTACAGAGAGACACAAAGACATAAACTATCAGGATCTGCAGGCAGAAATGAGAGCAATGCGGAAGAAAGATACCCAGACAGTTCCAATAGTAGTAGGAGCAACAGGTCTTATAAAAAAAGAATTTGCAATCATATTTAGATATGTTACCAATACATGTAACTCCATACAAACTGCAGAAGGAGTCATTACTGGGCACATTGTGGGTGCTGCAAAGAGCACTACTGGCTGACATCAAAGACTGAAACAATACTAATTTCATGAACTTTAATCATACTTTTACTTAGGAATGAGTTCCATTCCCGTCGTGGTATTAGAAACCCAAAAGACTTGGGCTCAAGCTCAATGCCAAGAAATGTATAGTTATCCCTTTGGGAAAAAACATGTACCCATGAATTACCACATAGGTGGCAGTACACTAAATACCAAAAGTGTGATAAGAGACTTAGGGACACAGGTGGACAGTGGTCTCACCTTCAATAACCACATCACCACAACAGTCAGGAATTCCTTCTATGTGGCACACCTCATCACTAAGGGTTTTCATCCAGAAAAAAGGAGGTCATTGTCCCACTGTACTCATCCCTCATTAGGCCCATTATAGAATACAATGCCCCATTTGGTATGTACCTCTCAAGACATCTGCAACAACTGGAAAGGCCACAGAAATACCTCACTGAAAGAATCTTAGGCCTAAAGCAGTTACCCTATGCTGACCACCTTAAAAACTCCAGCTATACTCTCTCGCATATCGTCTACTCTGAGGCGATCTGCTTAACATACAAGGCCATGTCAAACCCAGAGCTGTTGGACATACTACACTTAAAGAAATCCCAATGCCTCAGAGCCACAAGCTCCAGGGATCTAATCCTTGTCATCACAATAAACAAAACATACTGGAGGGATAGGTTCCTGACCCAGAGACTCCTCAGACTCTGGAATAGACTGCCCATACATGTCAAGCAGAGCACCTCTTTGGCCCTCTTCAAAAGGAACCTTCATGATTGGATGGGAGAAAGGAAATTCACCCCGGGGATCATGTCAGTCATCCTGCTAGACAGGGGTCCAGGGAAGTAAATAGTGTGGGAAGAAATAGCCAGGGATTTGTTATGGCTAGGCTTGTAGAGGCCCTAGGGTCAATAGCCTAGTACCAACCTATGAACCTATGAACCTATGAACATACTGTATTATGTACAAATGTGATTACAGTTCGTGCTACAACTGTCTTGACTTTGTGGTGTACATACAGTGGCATACCATTATCTGCTGTGTATTATCATGTTTCACTTGTCCTGTTACCCTTTGTTCATTCCTACCATTCATGTATGTGGCCTTTTCAATACACACACTTCTCCAGAATAGTTTATGTATAATGCAGTGTATGTACCCTTGATGATCACCACCAATACTTTATTTCAGTATTCCTAAAACAGGTTTGCATAGTAGTCTGCACTGACTTCACTTTCCTATAATGTGTTAGAACTTTATCCATTGCCTTATATTAAAGCCTGGTAGTCATTTTAGCTGTCCATGCAATTATGCAGACCTAGTTTGCTTTTAGGTAAACTTGTCTGCATGTCTTCAGATTTCCATGCTGCTTTGCACAGTTTCCTGGCAGGCAACACTATTGTTGACCACAAAACTGCACTTGTATCCATGTAAGCACAATGCATGTCATGCAGATGCAGTTGACACTGCTGCTCGATATGCAAACACGTAAACTCCATGTAGTCTTTGCTGTAAGCCTACACAGGGTTTATTGATTCCCTGGGGAAGAAAGAATTTATTAAATTAAATTTAGCAAACTGGATTTAGAACTTTTGCCCAACTTCTTTGCAGAGAAAAAAATAAGTCCTTATGATAGAATAGGACTTTGCTTGCTTTTAAGTATTTATTGGCCACAGTTTGGAAGCCTTTCCATAAAATTCATGAAGATATATCCATTGCTAGTTATGTAGAATTTAATAAACAAGAATGTGGTTATTAAGGAATTTAAATTAAGCAAGTCAAAATTAGGTGGCAGTATGTGGAGAATCATAAATTGCCATGATATAATATCATTAAAAATTCCCAAACTAGACTTTTTTTCTGCTAGGCAGTGCCATAACTGTTTGAAAAATTGGCAGTGTCACAGAATACGTTGACTATGTGCCTCATCACAGTTGCATGTGTAACAAGAAGAGGTATATTTCTTATAAACTTGAGCTTTCCTTGACAGATGTAATATATGCATGTCGTGATATCATAAACTGTGTATAGAAAACTTTTAAGGGGAGAATATTGCATAGTAATAGAAGAACTTGTTTTTAGGTGAAATTATCTATTGAGATTTGATTATAAGTTTGCCAAGTAGAAGAGAAATAAGAATTGTCAGATTTTACATTGTTGACCCATTTATATGTCTTTGATATTGTTTTGTCAGATTACAGGATTGATATTAACTTAATATACAAGGTGGCTATTCGTGAAGACAAATATTTACATTTGAACTTTTGATTTGGTAAATTACATAATTAAGTAAAGGTTGAAAATAGCCTTTAAAAATATCTGATTTATGTTGTTTAATGTTGGGTTTTTAGAACCAGATTTCTTTAATAAAGGAATTGTGAGAGATCTATCATTTTATTATTTTATTATAAATTGAAATTTAGGTACAGTGACTGGAAGAGAGACAAAATATGTGAGTCAATGATTTGCATTATTTAAAAAAATATATTATAATTCAGCTGTTAATGTTAAGATATTTAAGTATAGTCTTATTTGGGTAAGATGATGCCTTCAAGTTACAATTAGATTTTTACTTATCCAATCTGGCTTTATTCACAAGGGACTTCAAATATTATCTGTATAATTACAATTAATAATTCTCAATGACCTAATGGAATTCACTATCAAGAAATAAGGTGAAAAATCTGGTAGGGTAAGACTTCTATTGGATTTGTGAGTAATATGTTTGGAGTAATTTATTCTAGGACGTTTGGGAGACCAAGTAAATTTATTGAAAGAGACAATAATATTTTTAAAGAAAATGTTTGGAATCATACAAAAAGGTGAAGAAAGGTGGAAACATAGCCTACCAAAATTATTCATCTTAATGAAAACCATTTTAGATTAAAGTGGAGAATTTAATTTCTTCTATCTTTCCATGTCTAATTTAATGTTCGTCCAGGCTTTGTTGATATTATGTATAAAATATGTTTATTGTTCAGATTAGATTTATACCCAGACATTTTAAGGCTTGGATAACTGAGAGGTCAAGTAAACTAGAAATGTAGTTTTGCTTATAATTATGATTGAATAGAAGAACCAAGGGTTTGTGGAGATTAATTTTGTAGTTACGATATTTAAAAAGGTAGAGGCTGTATGGATTACTTTTGGAGTATTGAAAATAAAGCACGAAAGATATATATTTAAATCACCTGCATTATCAGTTTATTTATTTATTTATACAATTTAACTGAGGAAGAACATTGATTCCATTGAAGTTCACTGCCTTTCTGATTGAGCAAAGATCAGTAAGTAAGTGTTTAATAGGAAGATATAGGTTTTGTGTAAATCTTAAGTAAATACCATTACAGGTAAAGGTTATTTTTATTTTTGCTGCCTTTAAAATTGATGGTTTATTTGAAATGTTATCCATGGAATTATGTAATGAGTGTAATGCATTTTAGACTATTAATAATGAAGTCCATAGTCCCTCAAAACCTACCCCACCAAAACACACACATAGAAACACAAAACACACACCTACATTCACGGAGGCTCTCAGTAAAAACTTGCCCAAGCAACAGGGACCTCCAAAGCAGAAACACAAGCAACCTCCACCCCCCCAACACAACCCAAATGACACATAGCCCACAAACTCAGTGTGCCACTCAACCACAGCCCATAAGGCATAACAACATACCCAACACTCTAGTTATAGGTGACTCTATAGTCAGGCACACTGATGTTCCACTCACCAGGCTATACAAGAAGAAAGTTACTGTCAGCTGTCTGTCAGGTGCCAGGATCTGCCACATAACGCATGCACTCAGGTCACTCCACAACAAGTACAAATATGACTCTGTCATTGTCCATGTTGGTGTGAATGACCTGAGACATACCTCCTTCGACTACATGAAAAGGGACATGGAGGAACTGTCCGATCTTGTAGCCCAGGCAGGTATGACCCTAGCCCTGAGTAGCATCCTGCCATCACCCAGAATGATACCATAGTACAAGGACAAAATGATTGACTTCAACAATTGGCTAAGCTTCTGGTGTCATTCTAAGGGGATCCAGTATCTGTCTGCCTGGGATGACATGATCGACAAACCACGATGCTTTGCCAAAGATGGCCTGTATCTGTCACCCCTGGGATTCTGGATACTGGCTAAGGCTCTAGCTATCCTTATAGTGCCTTTTTTAGGCAAGGTTCAAATGACAAATTCACCACCGTAACAGGTACAGGCAAGATGAATCTGATGGTATTGCTACTCAATGCTAGAAGTCTAAACCTCAAAATTAACTCACTTGAGGCACTCCTTAAAATGGAGAACATCGATATCTGTGCAGTGACAGAGACCTGGTTCAAGGCTCCAGAGAGTACCCCTGCATTAACAGGCTATAATTCATACCACACCTTTCAGTCACCTAACCTGGACCAAAACACTAATGGCGGAGGCGTGTCCATATTCATTAAGGATATCCACACCTCCAGGCTAGTTGCTCAGCATAATGTATCTGAGATTATCCAAGTGCAACTAACTCTGGGCAAGACCACAATCCAAATTGTAGCTTGCTACAGATCTCCCAACATGCCCCAGGATTCCCACTCCTCATTTCTTGATACACTGGAAAATATTAGGGTGCAACCTAACACCCTAATAATGGGCGATTACAACTACCCTACCATTAACTGGGAAAACTACTCATGTATCAACTCTTGTGCTCAACGTTTTCTGGAATTCATAAATTTCAATGCCTTGGATCAACTTATCCACACCCTCACCAGGGGCAGCAATATCCTAGACCTGGTTATTACCAACATGGGCAACCGGTGTTCCACACCAGAGGTCAATTCCTCATTGGTCAGATCCGACCACAAGCTAATCACCCTAGACATCCACATCCCTCCCCCACCCCCATTAGGGAAACCACAGTAAAAGATTTCTCCAAAGCCAACTTCACACTTCTTAAGACAGAAGTGGCAAACTTCACGACACCCATGCTGACGGACAATAGATGTATGACTGCTGAATCCTAGACAAATGCACTTTATAAGCATTTACACGAGTGCATGGATCATGCAATCCCTAACAGAACCAAGATGCTATCTTCCAAAAAAAGGAAGCCAGCCTGGTGATCCGCTCTCATAAACAAACTCTACAACAGAAGAAAGAAATCGTTGCAAAAAAGAGTAAAATCCCATGACTGGAGAAACTCCCTGGTCAGCCTCAGTAAGAAGCTGAGATCCCTCATAAAATTCTTCAAAGCTAGTTATGTAAACAGAATCACCATTGACTCTAAAGACAACCACAAAGCATTCTACAGCTATGTCAATAATCTCAATGGGAACACTCAGATCTGCTCTGAGTTACAGCACAATGGCACTAAATATACAGAACCAACTGATATTGCCAACATCCTGGCAGATAGTTTCAGTGCTAACTTTACCCCCCTGTCATCCCCTAAAGGGCCCATCTCTATACCAGAAGAATGCAGAGTTCCTGTAATCACGACTGCACAGGTAAAAAACACACTATCCAAAGCCAAGAACACAGCATCCGTGGGACCTGACAACATCCCAGGCTGTGTTCTACATGAACTACAGAACGAACAGGCACCCCACCTAAGTACCATGTTCAATCATAGCCTCACCTCAGGCTATGTGCCCACTGAATGGTGCACAGTGACAGTCATCCCACTCCACAAAGGGGGAGCCACCACAGACCCCGGAAACTACCGCCCAATTAGCCTAATGAGCCTGGTCTGCAAGTCTATGGAATGCCAAAATTCATGAAATTTAAATTATGTAATAGTTCAAATATTAGAAACTACTGTTCTTTAGATTTTATATTTTTTAATGTACATTGATTACAGGATGATATTATGAAACTTTCTCAACATGCTGAGCCTTTATTATGAAGAAGGATATATTTTATGTTTGCAACTTTCAAATTTACTGAAGAAAAGGTCTTATCACCCTTCTACAGAAAAGTGCTTTGTCCATCTTACGTAAAAGAATGCTGCCATCAAATTTAAAAGGCTAGCCTAGAATAACCCTTTTATGAAATATGGAGTCTAATAATCAGATAGGACCTTCTCATCTGTTATGTATTTGGAACCGGTATTTGCATGTTGATTAAATGTTGTAGATTTAAATTTAGCAAACAACTGACATAACTTAGAAGTTATTTAACTCCTCTAAAACTGGGCTGAGCAAATTATAATTAGAGACATTGGCTCTAGGTGATTGTAACAGTTGAAGTAACATCCCCATCCTGTGCAGAAATGGGGAAAGTGGTTGTAGATGCATGGATGTTGACATGCCTGTGGTCAACTAGGTACATGGTAACATTTTTGATGGGACTGTAAAAAAATATGCCAATAGAAGGGTAAAACATATTAGTTGATCATGGGTATATGTTCTTTTACTGAAAATAAAAAAAAGCAAATTGTTAAACCGCAAATGGGAAACAGCGAATGCTAACATTACGGAACAACTTCTATGAAAATAAATACATCCAATGGCCATAGCTGGCCAACAACCAGAAAGTAACACATTGCATAAGGTAAGTGAAGAGAAACCTTGTAAATTTGCCCTATTCCCCACTGTAGTGTGATCTTGGAGTTGGTATCTATAGTGAGGGGGTTTGTGGGGGGCAAAGACCACCCACCTTGGTTGGTTGTGTTCGTAATGTTGGCCAACTATGGCCATTTGATGTATTTATTTTTATAGAAGTCATTGTCTGGTAATGTTTGCATTCATTGTTTACTGTTCACGTTTTTTTTTTTTTTATTATTCAGTAAGTAAACATAGACCCATTGATCACATATTTAGAAGACACTCATAATTGTTCATGTTATGCAGAGATCCTTGGCAAAACTTCTAATTTATTTAAAATTAATTTCAAGCTCATATTAGTGGATACATTTTCTACCAAAAGAATAACTTTGGAGGTATGGAATCAAGAAATAGTCCTGAAGATACTTTTTTAATTTCATAATCAAATTATTATAGACATTTTCTTAATTTGAAGAGGGTTTTTTTTTAAACTTTAAGATAAAAACATTTCTCTATTTTTATTGCTTTTTTTCTACCTAGAATGGATAGAGTGGTTGGAAGAGGAATGACTGATACTTTTATTGAGCCAATTCATACTTCCTGAGGGTATGTCATATGCTTCTCATACTCTTCTGTGTATGCAGAATTTTGTTTTCTTCTTCCACTGTTTGGCTCAAGACGTGTCATTTATTTAATGCCCCACATAGGTCTAAATGTTCTCCCTCTAGTTGTCAGACAAATGAAGACAATCTTCACTTGTCATTTTCTGTCTAATTTTTCTAGCCATTCTTCCCTTTCCTCTATCATATGGCTATATGTTACCATGCCCTTTAACCTATGCTCACCAGAAATCTGGTGAAATCCAAAAATGTATGGGGACAAGGGCCCTAAATTAAGCTCAGGTTTTAAATATTGTTCTTACAAACTGAGAAAATTGCTAGAATAATAGATAGTTGTTTTTACATACATTTCCTGACATTTTCTGAAGGATATGAAATATAAAATTCAATACAAAATTCAAATGTTGAGGATTAGGAAGAGACATCAATCCTCAATGATTTGCCAGAAAAAAAAAAAAAAAAAAACTTTTTTTGAGAAGCAGTACAAAACTGTGAGGCAGAAATTTGGATATTCTGCAAAAATTTGCACAGTTGAGAGGTATGTTCCATACTTTCCTTTGCTAAACACAGCAACTTTTCTCTTGGGACCAGAAGTCTCCACTTTCCATTTGAATTCATGCTTTAGTTCCTTTCACCTTCTACCAGTGCAAACTGACATGATTATACTGTTCCTAATAATGTAACTTTTAGCTCTGTCTTACCTTCTTAAAGGTACTATCCCAGGCTTTGTACCACAATCAATATTTTAAAAAACTTCCTCACTATTTTATTCTCATAGTTTGCCCAAACTGTGCTAGGTCTCCTGCCACTGATCGTCATTTACAGCACTGCAACTGTGATACATAACAATGTTTCAGAAACATTGGTGGTCATAAAGTTTTTTTTGCTCTTCACATCCTGATGGATTCATATTTTTATCTGTCTGTCAATAAATTATAATTCTCCAAATAAAATATGTGACCTTATTCTACAGGGGTTGCAGAGACTAGATTGTATATGCTTAGGAATGGCATGATGCACCGGTTCTTTATTAACAAACCTGAACCTTAGTATTTAGATTTCTGCAAATGTTTAAACAATATATTTTGAAGTGATTAACTGTAACATTTTTCTTTATTTACTGAAGTATCATACGGTAATGAATATTACTACTTATATTCTTTCCTTTTGCTCTAGCAATATTTTAGTACACATAGCTCTGGCAATGTTTTTGGGTTATTTATTTATACTTATTCTGAATAATTAAATAAATAAAGTTAAATAAATACAGTTGCCAAAGTCTGACTCACTAGGCTTCCCCTTCAAATTGACAACCCCATTAAGCCACCCCCCCCCCCCAAGCCAAGGTCTGAATCTTGAGGCTTGCATTTCAAGTTGATAACCCCTCCCAATTTTTTTTTCTGGGCAAAAATTCAAAAATTCAAAAAAAAAAAAAAAACTCCCACCCTTATCACACATTTAAAATAGCTGTATTCTTTATAGGTTCATAGGTGTGTACTAAGCTAATGACCCTGGAGCCTTTTCAAGCCAAGCCCATAGAAGTGCCCTGGCATTGTGCTGCCCAACGTTAGTTCCCAGTGCCTCTATCAAGTACAGCCACTGGAGTGATCCCCAGGGTGAACTTTCTATTTCACATCCACTCATCAAGATTTCTCTTGAAGACAGCCAGTGAGGTGTTCTGCTTGACATGGATGGGAAGTCTAGTCCAGAGCATAGGCAGTCTCTGGGTTATGAACCTGTCCCTCCAGCATGTTTTGTTGATTGTGGTAATGAGGTTGAGGTGTCTGGAGCATGTGGTGAGGAAGGATTGGGATTTCTTTAGATGTAGCATTTCTAACAGAGCTGGGACATACATGGTTTTGTAAGTCAAGCAGAGATTCTCTCTTAGTAGATGATATGAGCCAGAGAATGACTGGAGTTTTTTGAGTCTGTCAATGTAGCACGTGTTTAAGGCCTAAGATCTCTTCATGAGGTACTTTTGTGGCCTTTCCAGCTGTTGCATGTGTCTAGTGAGGTACATGCCAAATGGGGCATTATACTTGATGATTGGCTTAATGAGGGAAGAGTAGAGAGAGGTGATGACCTCTTTCTTCCTGGATGCAAAATCCTTGGCAATGAGATGTGCCACATAGAAGGACTTTTTGGTGACATTGGCAATGTAGTGTTTGAAGGAGAGGTTGCTGTTAACCTGTGTCTCCAGATCTCTTATAACACCTTCAATGTTCAGTGGGCTCCCATCAATGTGGTAATTAGTGGGAACTGAGTTTTTATCAAAGGGGATGATGATGCATTTTTTGGCATTAAGTTTAAGGCCATGGGTTGGACAACAGTCATTGGTCTCCTTTTTGTAGGATATCTACATCACCTGGGGAGTTAATAATGGCTCCCAGCTTGCAGTTGTCTGCAAACTTGGTCAGCCAGAGTCCCTCTGTGTTGGCCTGGACTTCTCAGAAGTAGATGCCAAACAGGAGAGGACCCAGGACCAATCCTTGTGGGACTCCACTCGTGACTGGTCAGCAGTCTGACTTGGAGTCTGCTACTTTCACACTGTGGGTTCTATCTGTGAGGCAATTTGCAACCTGCCTAGTGATATCTGTTGCAATGGCTAGTTTTGGTGAGTTTATGAATAATTCCTGAGTGGAGAATGGTAACAAAGGCCTTGGCCAGATCAAGGTGGGCTGTATGAACTGCCTTGCTCTCATCCACAGCACTGGTGACTGACTCAGAGAAGTCAACCAGGTTAAGAAGGCATGATCTACCTTTCACAAAACCAAATTGGGTGGGATCTAGAGTTTGAAAGTTCCATATATCCTTGTTAATTAGGTCCATGATGATGCGCTGCATAGCCTTACATAGCCTTGGCTAGCATATTCCAGTTTACATACCATTAGCATTTAAAATGCAAAGTCAAGTGACATCCTTACCTAAAATCTGCTAGTAGGTTTGCAAACTTCAAAACAAAGAATAATTTATTGGGAAATGAGGTGCTTGTTTTAGTATTTGAAAACTCTTTGACTGTAGTAGCCTATAACTTCAGCTGTAGATCAAGAAAATTCAAGGACCTCAAAACAAAAGAAGTCAGTTGATATAGCAGTTACAATAAAATGAGACTCAGAGCATCATCTATAGTCTCATTTGACACAGGATATCCACTCTTCAATGCTTTTTACTGCATGTATTTTTGATCATTGGGCACTGCTCCTCTTTTACATCATTTGTGAAATAATTTAGCAGATCTGTGGATACTGCATTGACCTGCTACCTCTCAGTTTCTGTAAGCATACCTCAGCATCCACTAATGACTGGCACCTAGTTTATCAGTATTCAAGGGCCAGCAGGTTGGATCCTGTCACCTTTTAATAATGGAATCCTGCTGACACTTCCTAAATGCAGCAGGGTTGTTAAGGATTAAATGATTATGGACACACTATACAAATATTCTTTGATGTTTCATAACAAACAATAAACAGTTATAGTTTCCATTTACTCAGCTGTTCTTAATTTAATAACTTAGTACAGATTTGACATTATAATGGCTATTAATATGCCATTTTCCTTTTGCTGTCTAGTGATCTGTCCTCTAGCATGTCTGTTGTATCTTCCCATTCATACATTTGCATTAAACACATTCTTGTTTTTTTTATTTAGTGGATTATACAATGCCATATTTTTATATTAGCATTCTATTCTTACTTACTGTTCCACTGTGTCTGTGACTGCAATTATGTTCATATGTATTTATTTTATGTTTCATTCTTAAGTGAAGTATGATTGAAGATGGAACATCAAGATCCAATGAACCTACCTAAACAATATGTAAATAAGATATAAGGCCAAGCTCTTTTATCAAAGGCATATTTAGAAATATGATATACTACTATGTGTGTATGTGTGCATATCCATATATAATATAGATAGCTGGATAAACAGATAGTGATTATGCATGCACACATACTTAGACATTTCCATTTTTACTTAAGTGATATAACTAAGTGGTTTAATCTTGCTTCATATCTTAGCTTCTCATACGGATTTATTTTATCAATCCCTCTTCCAAAGATTGTAATGAATTATAATCAAACAATTTCTTAAGTTTAACTAATTGTAAGTTTTGGTGTGAATTGAGGATATTACTACACAAATATTTTTAAATGCCAGTTGAAAAAAGAATTGAAAGTGATTTTAGTGACAATGTTATGTATTAAGTCGACAGTGTTTAATTGCAGTTGTAAATATTACAAATAGTCCTTATTTTCAGTTCTGTTTGAAACATAAAAGTTGAAAAAAAAATGAATCCAATTCATAATATTGGGTCATTACACCAGAGACAGATTCTACAGTCAGTGCTTCAATTCTAATTTACACATACATTACATGTCTTATGTTGTTATTTAATATTTTTAAATCATTTTAGCACTGTTGTGGCAAATAAGAGCCATTATAAATATATATCCTTCTTTTACAAATATCTTTGATAGTATTCTTTGCTTTGCAACTCTGCTAAGCTGTCAGTATAAAAATAAGTTACTAGACCTAAAAGGCCTTTTCATCTCTTGTTATTAGCATGCTGATAGTATTTAAATTAACATTGTTTAATCTGGTTCAGTATAATGACATAATATCTTTAATATAACATTTTGGTATGTTAAATTATTGTTTTGCATTCTTTAAAAGCTGACATACTCCAGCAATGTCATACCTGGGATGCAGTGTCCCTTAACCTTTTTTTATATTAATGCTTTTCATATTTCTTTATCTTAATTAGGTTGTCCTATATCTTCATTTCTTTTGTGCCACATTTCCCCAGAAGGGATTATTCCATCTACTATTCAGAACATGTTCAAATATCTTTACTGTGATTTTCAAATTTACTTAGCATTTATAACATTGTTTGCCCTTGGGATTCCTGATGAAATCTTTTTCTGAGTGAGTGCTTTATGTTGCAGGAGAAAAGTCTGTTGCAGTCCAAATAGTGTGAGCCTGGAAATTCTGTTTCAACCAACCCACTTTCCCCAGCAAAATAAAAGGGACTCATCTAAGATGTTGCAACCAACTTATTGGTAAGTACAACACATTCTCATGTATGAAATCAAAATTTATAATTTTAGTAATAAATACCATACTTTAACATGGATACAATTAAATTAATCAAACCAGTAAAACAACCTAGCTCTGAGCAGCACAATAGTCCAGTTATTCAAATACCCTGTTGACCAGGTGGGATGAGAGATGACTTGACTGGACAGACTGTTCCCTTACAACCGAGCGGCATACTATTTACACCTCCTTGGCTAGCTGGCCAGTGGCCACACATAGCATCACAAGCAGCACACTCACAAATTCTGAAGCTTGTGGTGGCCCAGAAAAGTAACTGAGAGAATAAAAAGTGGTGGAGCGGGTGAGTCCATGCAGTGACTACTCACCTGTATATATATATATATATATATATATATATATATATATATATATATATACATATTTAGGTTCATAGGTAGGTCTCACATGGTGAGCAACCTATGAGACCCATAGTCGCAAGTAAAGGGTGGGCTACGGAAGCTGCATCGATCTATGTTGAGAAATGCCTACATCCAGTTTTAGTGTCATGTGACACTGTACTTAGGGACACCAAGGCATTTTTGAATTTATTGTATAATAAAATTTTGCATTTAGATAGAAATTATGTGTTTGTCACCATGGACATTACATCATTGTTCACGGTGATACCCAATAATTGGGGCACTGAAAAGATACGTGAACTACTAAATGATAAAAAGACATACAGTACTGCCAAAATTAATTTGATTTGTGACCTCCTTGAAATTATACTTGAAAACAATGTTTTTGTTTTCAGTGAGAACTTCTATCTACAAAGGGTTGGCGTGGCTATGGGCACAGCCTGTGCAAATATCTACGCCAACCTTGTACTAGTGGCATGGGAAACGAGTCATCTATTGCAAGGTAATGAATACCAAAGTAAGATTCTATGGTATACACGTTTTGTAAATGATGCATTTTTATTGTGTGGGGGTATTATTGAAGAATTGGAACAACTGATTGAACATCTGCAGAGTACCACTGATTTTCTAAACTCTTATGTGTTTTATTAAAACTGTTTGAATTCACCGAGCCATGGTCAGTTCATTGCTTTATTTTATTTATTTATTTATTATTAATTCTGCTCTGAGGTGTAAACCAGGCATTTATCCAGTTTGTGGAAATTGTTTTGCATAGCCAACAAGGTTCCCTGGCTTACGCCACCCAAGAAAGTTATTTTCCTGTGCCACTGTTGAGCAGAGACACAGAAGTGTATTTCCTATACACTCATCAAGATATTTCTTGAATAGTGCTAATGAAGAACTTTGCTTGACATAGATGGGTAACCTGTTCCGGAGTATGGGAAGTCTCTGGGACAGGAATCTATCCCTCCAGCATGTCCTATTTATTGTGGTGATAAGGTTTAGGTCCCTAGAGCATGTAGCTCAGAGGGATTGGGATTTCTTTAGGTGTATCATGTCCAACAGCTCTGGGTTTGACATAGCTTTATATGTTAGGCAGAGATCACCTCGAAGTAGGTGATATGCTGCAGAGTAAAGCTGGAGGTTTTTGAGATGGTCAGTGTAGGCCATTTGTTTAAGGCCAGTAATCCTCTTTGTGAGGTACTTCTGTGGCCTTTCCAGCTGCTGCAGATGTCTTGTGAGGTACATTCCAAAAGGGGTGTTGTACTCTATAATGGGTCTAAGGAGCGTTGAGTAGAGAGGAACAATGACCTCTTTTTTCCTGGATGAGAACCCTTTTATGATGAGGTGTGCCACGTAGAAGGACTTTCTGACTACTGTGGTGATGTGACTATCAAAGGAGAGACTACTGTCCACCTGGGTTCCAAGGACTCTTATCACACATTCAGTGTTAAGTAGATTGCCGCCTATGTGGTAGTTCATGGGTACAGAGTTTTTACCGAAGGGGATGACACTGCACTTTTTGGCATTGAGCTTGAGGCCATGGCTCTGACACCAGACATCTGTCTCAGCGAGGCCCTTCTGTAGGATGTCCACATCATTTGGGGACTTGACTATCCTAGTTTGCAGTCATCTGCGAACTTTGTTAGCCAGAGGCCTTCTGTGTTAGCCTGTACTTCAGAGAAGTAGATACCAAACAGGATATATACATTATACATACATGCATACATTCCCAGGATTCAATAAAGTCCGTGTAGTCTCTACATGGTCAGGGTTGCCCCTTTGTAGAGTGCCATACATATTAATTATGATGTGTGCCCAAGGGAGGTCACAGCAACATGGATATTAAATCAGTGTAAGACAAACAGTGCAGCCAAATACATTTTAGCCCATTAACCTTGAACAGAAGGTGTACAAGACATTTTATTTGATTAAATTGCATTTAAATTTTGTTTTGCATTTATGTGCTTATTTGCTTGGTGTGGTGCATTGTTTAGCTATGATTAGCTTTGCACACATATATATCAGACATCCACTAGACATCTAAAAATAGAAACCAAATGCATTCAGTATTAATAAATATTTTTTTCTTCTTTTTTCTTTTATGTGCTTGTTTGCACAATGTGGCTCATTGCTTAGCTAGGCATAGTGCAACTTTACTTATGCATTAGACATCTGCTAGATATCTAAAAATAGAAAATGGATGCATTCAATATTAATATATATTTTTTGTCATGTGCGTGTTTGCATGATGTGATGCATTGCTAAGATAGGCATAGCAATGTGTACTTTAGCAGCAGACATCTGCTAGACAGCTAAAAATAGAAACCAGATGTAATCTATTGTTGTAGGTGTGCTGTGCTTAGCAGTGTGCAAACTTGTGCAGCATAGCTGCACTATGCTTACAGGTCCATTCACAGTATGTCTGAAAACATTCCAGCTCCCTTCACTATTCCATGGGCTAGGTAGTTAGACTCATGACCTACAGTGTAATAGGTCCTGGGTTTGCATTCTGGCTAGTAACCCTTTTTACATATAGTGCTGTGAAACTATCTCAGGTGACTGAAACATTGGTTGACTTTAATGTAAATGATTGTTACATTTAGAAAAGCTATGCAGTGCTAAGCAGTGCTTAAACACGGTCAATGGTCTTTGCCAGTTTATGCATTGCTAAGCTTCACTTAAACATGGTTTGTGTGAGTTTGAGCAATGGTAAGCGACACTGTGTGTTTCTGAAAGTTACAGTATGACATGCAAGGGTGGGAATGCAGCCCATTTAAATGGCAATAGGTGGGAATTTCACATCATTCCTTGGAACCTGACCTTGACTGTGGGTGTGGCTGCTGGTGTTGGTGAGAGAGTGCAATTTAGGGCACAAAAATGGGGTGTGCAGCAGTCCAGAGTTTTCATTAGAAGTCTTGTATGACAACACAAACCCTGACTGTTGCAGGCTGACTACCAGAGCACAGAGTGTAAATCTGAGACCTGGGATAGTTTGGCCAGGGACCAGACCAGGTGTAAATGGTATCCCCCGCACTGGTGAGTAGTATCATCACCACTATGATGCCCTGTTTTGTAGGAAGAGGGGAACCTTGGACACCTTGGTCCAAGAGGCTAGGGATGGGCACACCTCACAGATATGTACATATGTTTTCCAGTAATTTATAAATGTACAAGCTGAATCTGTGCAAAACTGGTATGCATAATGGTTTGCTTCTCGTACCACAGCTGCAGAAGAGAGGGCTTCCAATGTACATTCCCATGTGAGGCATTTGGCCAGGATGAGGCATGTGCATGGTAAGTAAAAAAAATCAATAAAGTAATAACCTAATGCATAACTTAATAATACAATAAAGTAAAAGCAGATTTTACAGTCTTAACAGTCAGGTATGTGAAACTGGGGACATCATACATCTTTATTAATGTGTCAGTGCATATATGAAAAAGTAAAGCAAGTTAAAACAAGTAAGCATGCAGTGCTGTGTAGCACAGCTTCCATCAGTTAATTTTGTGGTCTACCCAGATAAGAGTCACTGTTCTGGTCTGCTCAGTGTCTGAATATGCTCCAGATTGCACTCAATAATCTACAAGTATTTTTCAATCTGATGGGCAATGAGAGAGAGAGGGTCTGCAAGAACTTAAGAATACTGAATCTATACCAATTAGGCCAGCAGACAAGGAAGGGGATACTATTGATTATTTGAGTAGCATGTGTGACTAACTTGCTGATTCTTCCACATATAGTAAACTGATTAAGCAGGATGTTGTTAAACACATTCATGATGGATGTAATGATCTTTATGATTTACTTATGTGTGGTTTGATTGACCATGATACTTATGAATTTTTGTCTGTTGAATGTCCATTGACTCCAGTGGTACAAGGTGTGACACCCATGCCCTGGCCCAGCAATCAAGGAGCCTCAATTCTCACCACTAACACCAGAGAGGGCGTCTCATATGAGAGGAAAGGATAACAAATACACACAGAAAAGTGCAATTTCCCTTAAGAGCACACAGAGATCATAGTCAGTCCAGGGTTGGTTGCTCCCATGCTCCCCAGGTCCCCAATAAGACTCCCCACTTGCACAGCTATAGGGTCCAGCTCTCAGCCAGCTGGGTAAGCTAAAATCTCCAGCACCCTCTCTGTTGAACCAGTGCTTCGTGTCCCTGCCCAAGTAGCTGACACACACACACACACACACACACACACACACACACACACACACACACACACACACACACACACACACACACACTTTGAGATAAGAGTTTATACAACCACACTGACACTTCTGGGGAAGGTTGGCACAGGTTCCCTAGCTGTGTCCCTTTTACCCAGACTATACGGTGGTACCACTTGCCACCACCCAGCTAATATTTATCAGCTGCTCAAAGACCCTTATAAGGGTGTCCAATTATTACTGTGCAATATTATTATCCAATTGGTAGAATGACTAAATAGTCTCAAGGCTTATTAGAGTGACTTGGTGAAGGATCCTTATATACATGCAATGTACTCTTAGAGCTTAAGATATCTCTACACAAAACAGCCACAGTTAAAAGGTTTTAAAATATTTAATAATAAATAATTAAAACCACAAGACGATACTTTCTACTACACAGTGCTAGTCAAAAGAGTTCAGAGATCACACAGAAATACTTAAAATAATTCAGTAGTACAGTTCTGACATCACATAAAAACACTTAGTCTAATCTTTCTAGTTCCTAGCTATTCCTAAAAGAAAACATAAGTCTACGATAACTTACATAAGAAAACAGGCAGAGTGCTGATGAATTGGATGGTCAAGACAAAAATGCTTAATGCCTTCTAAATTTCTCTGTTTAAATTGAAATTGCAGTTTTGATAAACATTACACCATTCTTTAACTTTCCTGGTGTTCCCAGGCTACAGAACTGCATTTACATTCTTAACATCTCCTTTTTGTTATCTTGCAGCTGGTCAGGAAACAGAGTGATAAAAATAAAATTGCATGTTTAAATCTAGCAATTTAACTCTTGATTAAAACAATAGAAAGAATGTCTTCATCTAGACTGACTGGAGCAGACTTTAGATCAAAGGGTCACTACATGCTTTTACTGGGTCAGTAGAGAACACTGTTGCCGCATTTTTGTAACAGCCTTTTTTTCATTTAAGACAACAACCCTGTGAGTCACATTATTTTCTTTCAATTAGGAAAGTAAGTCTGTAGTTCAACATTCATATTTCCAAATGACAGAATTATCTATAAAATTATATCTGGCTAGGCTGGCAGCCTTCACCCTTCTCTACCAGTCTTCACACAAGGATTACTTAAATACACAAAACTTTGATAAATCCACCTATTTACTTGATTGTATTGAGATGTGGATGGCTCACTGAGCCTTCACCTTTATTTGTGAAGATAAGTTAAAACCTTTATTATATCAAGCTTCAGCTGTACTAAAGGACAGTTCACACTTTCTTTCTACCCTGTTTAGTTCTGTTATGAGTTTGAATGTGACTAACTCTCTCCTGGTGACACTGGATGCTAAGACCCTATTCACCGTAATATCAAACACTGAAGGTGTAGACACTGTTTGAATGTTTATGACACATCATAGTAATTATACACACATCATGATCACTGTTATTTGCACCCTTCTTGACATTATACTTAATAACAATATCTTTCTGTTTGAAAGGCAACACTTTCTACAAAAACTTGGTGTTGTGATGAGAACCCCCTGCACCAACAACTATGCTAATCTCATGTTGGCACAGTGGGTGGAGGATGTCGTTCAATATAATAATGTATTTTCTAGCTCCATAAAATATTATGGCAGATTTGCAGATGATGCATTTCTTCTTTGGGATGGTGAGATGTATGATTTGATGTGTTTTCTTTCCTATTTGGTGTCCACATCATCTTTTTTTTAAGATTTTCAGTAAATCACTCCATGACTTCTATTGATATTTTGGATGTAACTGTATCAAAGAATAACAAAGGTTTTGACACTAGAATGTACAGGAAGCCTTGGTGGAAGAATGGGATGCTACAAAGGTCTAGTATGCATCCTTCCCATAGTTTTTCTAACATACTTAAAGGCCAGTCATTGAGAATTTCTGGGTTATCCACTGATGACCAATTGTTTAATGAGGATATGACTTAATTCTGTACTGATTTTATGAATAGGGGTTATTCCAAGAGGGCAGTGAATGCTTGTCATGCTGAGGTTAGTAATTGTAGCAGCCACAAGGGAGCACCCTTCTTCTCCATGAATGCCAGGAATAAAGGGTGTGATGCACAGGGGATTTTGTGTGGTCACCCTAAGTTTTGTTTATTTATTCCAGGAATATAACATATTTCTGTGACATCATGAGGAATAATTGGCCAGTTTTGTTGGCTGACAACAAGATCAAGAACCTGGTTAATGCAGAGCCACATTTTATGCTTACAAATAACATATCTTTGAAAAGGATGCTGTGCTATGGGCCTTCTTGCAATATATCTTCTGACAGTGTAGAATACAGAAAGGATACTTTCCCTTGCTGGAGCTGTAAAGCTTGTAATTTTGTTGCTTTGGACTTGTCTTTTAATCATCCCATTTCTGGATGGGTTTTTCCCCCAGGTTTTTTGCTACATGAGGAGCACAAAATTTAATTTATTTAGCTACTTGGTGTACATGTCCTTGTTTTATGTTGGTAAGACCACAAGGCAATTCAGACATAGGTTAATAGTATACATAATTTAGTTCTGACCAATGCAATAGTTTTACATGCTGTTTCCTGTCAGGGCACAATAGGTTTAGTTTTAGGGTTTTACAACTGCTCTCACCTAACATTAGAAGAGGTGGAGACTTTAATAATTTCATTGAGAAAATGGAGCTCAAATGGATTATTGCTCTTTAATTGTATAGAACGCCTGGTTTGAATAATACCTTTCCCCTCAAGTCTGTCTTGAAGGGGTGGTGGTGATTCATAAGTGGTTACACTTTTTTATTGGTTGCATCTTGATTATTTATTTCTGCTTTTTATTGGCTTATTATTTTATTAAATACTGATTTATTTCTATTTGTTTTATGGTCTGAAGAAGCGGTAGCCCTGCAAAAGTGCTAACCTGTATCTGCTGAATTAACCATTTTTTTTTTTATTTTACACTGTGGTGGCTGGCCTACATTTTTTTCCTTTGGTAATTATTTTGTGGTAGGACTGCCTTCAGCAGTGAGGTCTTCTTGTTTTTGTTTAATTTTTGCTATGTTGAATTACCTCACTGCACATAGCTGAAAAATGGTCTGTAGTATTGGACTCTTGTAATGATTTACATGCAATGGTAGGGATTGCTGCTGGAAGCACCAGTCACTTGGACAGATATAACAGATTGGTTCATAACCAAATGAATCCAATGTTGGGCCTTGATATAACTTCTTGCAGTACTCAATATGCAGCTGAATCAAATGGTATATGTGATAATTTGGAGGATTTGAAACAACTTGAGAGCCTGCTTTATAAACTTAAAAAAATAGAATTTCCAAGATTTTATTTTGAAGCATGCCTGGAGAATAAAGTGGTCCCCGGGGTTTTACAGATACTAGAAATGTCTACCCAAGGGGAACATCAACCCAATCTCCTTAAACATTGGCAAGAATTGAATGAACTTTAATTACATTAAGCTCTTGATTGATTATTATACTCCAATTGAAATGGCTCTGTGGGTGGATGTTGATAGTTTATTTTGTGGTATTTGAGCTAAATTCTCTGGAGATGAATATATTCTGAAACTGGATGAACTCTATACAGATGTTTCTACTTATAAAATCAGATTGTGACAACAGAAGCATAATGTCAGAAAAATGTGTATTTGAATACATGAGAAATGCTAGCTTAAAAGCAAAGTAGTATATAATGCATTTTATTCTATTAATCATATAGTAGTAAAATTAATTCATGTCTAAATGTGAAGTAGTTTTGAAACTGCAGTGTGGCGTGAAGCAAAAGCTGATCTCTGACCCTGGCAGAATGCTAGCTTAGCAAGTTTTAATGTTTATGCTTTTCATAAATGATTATCTGCTGGGTCAGGAAATTAAATGTGTGAAATAATGAAATCTTCTGCTCTTTCCTGTTGGGATGATCTGGCCTTGTATATGTGTTACTTAGATAGCACGCAGCTGTGTGAGAAAGTATAACAGAGAACAAAGACATACATTAAAAGACTGAAGCTGCTATTGTATTCGAACTGATATGAAACCTTGAACAAGTAACTTTACAGAAAGACATTATGACTGACCAGCTGGATAGCAAGGCCGTATTGTATCTAGAGGAAAAGTTTTTTAAAATATACTGCATCAGCAGATTAAAAGAATAGAGGCTTGTAAGCTAAAGTGATGTAGATGCCCTGTGACATATCACGTCAGTAAGGTGGGCATAGCTTAAATGTTAAACCTGTATAAAATTGTGTGCTTCCTGTTTCATGTCAGACAAAATTCTGTACTTGTATGGTTTTTTGCCTCCTGGTGTACACTAGTAAAATTTTGAATCTGAACCTCCTGTGTATTGAATTCTTAATTTTATTTAACAGTTTGGTCCTTCGCAGATGGAAAATTCCCTCAGACAGCTGCAGATCAGAGTCTACTGGTGGTCGAATACTGCGAAGGAGAAGTTACCGAAATGGTTCTTCTTGGGTGAAAAGACCTCTGCCTGAATTGTCGTGTAAAGAGGCTGGCCACTTTCTGATCTGTGGCCGAAGAGTGGACATTCGAACAGTTCAATACCGGAGGCTCAGTTAGGAAGAATTTGCCTTTTTTTTCTGTTTTAGATCAGGGACAAAAGGAAGCACTGTATTTGGTCATAGATCAGGGTAACAGAATAAGGTAGGCAGTTATTCTAGATAAACTGTAAACAGGAACTAAGAACTTGATATCACGTGATAAAAAAGAGTTACGTAACATTTTCTTGGACATGGGCAATCAGTGCACTAAAACCTCGCGAGATCCGCCCCTAACCGAAGACGCAAAATACATGCAATTACAACGTTCTGATAACGTTAGGTATTATACGAAATGGGTTAATAAATATGAATTTGATGGTAAACTAGATAATCCTTCACTAGTTAAACTCCTTAAACAGCTTAAATCTGATGCAGGAGGTCAGGCAAAAAAGCAATGCCAACTAGGCATTCCTCAAGCACACAGGCAGAATGAGGAAGCAAATCGTAGAGAACAGAAGCTTAAAAATTCAAAAACATTATTTTTAGACAAAGAGGATAATAACTTGGTAATAGCGACAGCTCCTCCTCCTCCTCCCTTACCCCCTTCCTTACCCTTTTCAGGATATGAAGCGAGTGGACAGGCTGGTCCGCCTCCGCGTTATCCTGAAGTTTCAGCAAAACCACCACTATTTGTTAGAGATCCTATTGAGACTAGGTCCCGAACAAGTAAAACACATAGGGACACAGAATTATACCAAATAGAGAGAAATCTTCAGGATGAGAGTTAGGAATAAATATGCCCACTTATAGAAGTTCCAAATCCTCAGGCAGGACAGAAAGGGCAGGATCCAACACTCTTATTATATAGACCATGGACACCGGAGGACATCCGGAAGGCTACTGAGGGAATCCCCCATCCGAAAGTTAATTTTTCAAAATTTTTAGAAGATTTACAAGGCATGAGGTTAAGTTACCACTTGAATGGGGAAGAAGTAGAAAAAGTAGTAAGACAAATTATAGGTCCGGGTTGGCACATGATTTGTGGCACCTGGAATCCTCATAATGCAGAGCTTAGGCCACTCCCACATAGTGACGCAGAGTTAGACAACAGAGTGAAAGGCCTGACAGACCGAATCTCTGAGAAATGGAAACCTAGAGCAGACTGGACTTGCATTAATCAATGCATACAACAGGAAAATGAGACAATAGATGGATATTATGCTAGATTATTAGAATGTTTTAATAATCATAGCGGTATGTCAGTTCCTGAGAACCAAACAAATGATTCCCCGTATGAACAACAATTAAAAAATGCATTTTTGAAAGGTTGCATTGCACCTATTAGTAGCTTCATTACGAAGCATATGATAGATCATCGAACAGGGAGGCTACAAGCCTTACTCGAATACGCTAGACATGCTGAGAGACATTTTAATAGTAAAAAGAAGGCGCAAGTCTTCACTGCTGAAGACGGAGCTGAAGTGTTTGTATTACAGTCAGGTAAAAAGGGCAAAAAAAATGCCCAGGGAAACAAACAGTCTGACAAATGATCAGAAGATTTTGAAGAAAGGAAAAAGAGAGGTGAATGCTTCAAGTGCGGGAAGAAAGGACATCTAGCAAGGGATTGTAGGCAAAACAAAAAGGTAATTACAGAAGATAAGGGAGATGAGGACTGACTATATGATAGTGAGGATACATCAAGTGAAAGTCAGAAATCATCAGGAAAAGTTAATAAACAGAAAACAAATGTAAATGTGTTAGAAGGAGTAGAGGAAGTGCAAGTAGATATGGAGGATGAAGAAAGTGAAATTTTGGACTTAGCATTATTGAGCTTAGAGCTCTACTTGGCAGATACGAAACCGGAAGTTACACTTCTGGTGGAGGGAAGGGAAGTCAAATTCCTGTGTGACTCAGGAGCATCACGGACTTTGATACACCCCCCAAGTTGCCAGAACATTCCGAATCACCTTATTATATACTAGTAAAAGCCGCAAATGGACAGTTATGCAGGGAACCACTTTCCCATGATATAGCAATAACTGACCCTGTTTCAGATATGACCCAGAGAAGTAAAATAGTTGTTTCTGCAAAGTGTCCAGTAAACCTATTGGGCAGGGACCTTATGCAGATATTTGGCATAGCAGTAGTTCCAACTGTACAAGGTATGGAGGCACAGAGACAAATGGATACCTTTGTAGTGCGACCGGAGGGTGAAACTTTTTACTGGTACAGCCAGGACCTAGTCACGACTGGTCCAGGGGCAGTAACCGAGGAACTGATGAATGTAGCCATCAGTAAAGCCCCCTCCCTTGACACTGATCGACAGCATTTGTTACACTGTACTCTATACTGCTGTACTACACCAGGACCTGATAGAGAGTATGAGCAAGAACCGTTTAGAAATCGTGCAACTAGATTGGTTTTGCGTACTTTGTACTGGGATACTGAGGGGAACAGTGTAGTTAGCTGTTCATTACCTCAAGAATTCCTTGCATTGTATAGATCAAATTGGTTGCCACATGTCAGCTTGACAAAAAACAAAAGTGTTAAATGGGCAGACTTAGGAGAAAAAGTAACAAGATGGGAGAAACAGACTGATTTAGAACTATCAGAACAAGGGATACAAAAACAAAAAATGAATTGGTTGACACAGACACATCCAGCTGTACACTTGCAATCTAGCGAGGACAGCTGATTAGCATTTTTATTAGAAGAAGAAGAAAAGGCCTTATGTGAAATTCCAACAACTCTCTGGTCAACAGGCAAGTCAGATGTAGGACTTATTCGAACAGCAGGACCAGTTACAATTACCCCAAAGTCAGCTTTTAGACCACAGAAAAGACAATACCCTTTGAGAAAGGATGCAGAAATAGGAATTAAGCCTATAATAGCAGCATTACTCAAAGAAGGAGTATTGGTAGAATCTCCTGAATCACCATGTAATACACCCCTAATTCCTGTTAAAAAAGCAAACGGGGAATGGCGGATGGTACAAGATTTACAAGCTGCAAATAATGCAGTAATACCTAGAGCACACCCACATACCTTGTTAAACGATTTAAAACCACAACAGAAGTATTTCTCTGTGGTAGATGTTAGCAATGCTTTCTTTCCAATACCTATACATCCTGATAGTCAATATTGGTTTGCATTTACATTTCAGGGTAAAAGGTATATGTATACTTGACTAACGCAGGGATATTGTGAGAGCCCAACAATATTTGCACAAGAAATGGCTAGCAACCTGGCAGGGTTTACCCCACTGGGAGGTAGTCAAATTCTACTTTATGTAGATGACATCTTGCTAGCAGCCCCCACTCAGCAACAGTGCAGGGAGGATACTGTAGCATTGTTGAATTTTTTAGCAACACAAGGACACAAAGTAAACAAAAGTAAGTTACAACTTTGGAGAAAACAAGTTAAATACCTAGGATATGTAATATCCAGTGAAGGTAGAATACTAGATCAGGAAAGAAAAATAGCAATTTTGCAAGCACCCAAGCCAACGACCAAGAAAGAGATGATGTCCTTCTTAGGTACAACTAATTTTTGTCGGAGCTGGATACCAAATTATGCTTTGGAATCTGCTCCACTGACTGACTTGATATATAAGACACCAATGGCAGCACAAGATATCTTACAATGGACAACCGAAGCAGAAACGGCTTTCTGCAGGTTGAAACAGTTAATAGCTTCTTCATTAGTTTTAGGACTTCCAAATTATCACAAACGGTTCTTTCAGACAGTAGATTGTAAGCAAGGGTATATGACGTCAGTATTGACGCAACAACATGGGGACAAGCAACGCCCCATGGCTTACTATTCATCACAGTTAGACCCAGTGGCGCGATTTTTGCCTCACTGTGTACAAGCAGTAGTTGCAGCCGCAATGGCAGTACAGGCTTCAGCCTCAGTGGTGTTATTCCACCCTCTCACATTGAGAGTGCCTCATGCAGTTGCAATAATTTTACTGCAAGAGAAAGTGGCATACCTTTCTCCTGCTAGACATCTTTCATGTATGACTATACTGCTGAGCCAACCTCGTATGACAATTGAATGATGTACGACATTAAATCCATCAACTTTACTTCCAACTCCTGTGGAGGGCACACCACACAGCTGCCTGCAGGAAATTGAACAGTTAGCTTTACCTAGACAAGATCTTACAGATATGCCCTTGGATAATGCTGAAGTGACATATTACGTGGACGGCTCATGCAGAAGGGGTTCTACAGGGAAGAATCTGGTGGGGTATGCAGTAGTTACAGACACTGAAATTTTAGAAGCTCAATCCTTACCACACAACTTATCTGCACAAGCAGCAGAATTGATAGCTTTGACGAGGGCATGTACTTTAGCAAAAAACAAGAGTGTGAACATATATACTGATAGTCAGTATGCTTTTTCTACAGTACATGTATTTGCACAACAATGGAAAAATAGAGGAATGATAACATCTAGTGGAAAACCTATTAATCATGCACAATTTATTTTGGAGTTATTAGAATCTATTCAGTTACCTACCAAAGTAGCTATTTGTAAATGTGTAGCTCATACAAAACAACAGGATAAAATTTCGAAAGGCAATGCATGAGCTGATGCAGCTGCAAAGCAAGCAGCCTCAGACTCAGAAACTTTACTTCTAAATGAGGAATTACAACCCTCTGCGATTTTAGATTTAGACATGTTAAAAACAATGCAGACGCTTACTACAAAAGCAGAAAAACAAAAATGGGTAAAACAAGGTGCAATTCTTGAGAATGGACTCTACATTTCCAAAGAAAGAAAACCAATATTACCGTCTAATTTATTTAGATATGCAGCTTTGTTGAGCCATGTCTCAACAGGGGGGATGGTACAGTTAGTAAATCGAATATTCCAAACATATGGATACACAAATTGCACATAAAAATTTTGTGCAGCTTGTCATACTTGTAACAAGCATCATGCACAAGGGGCATTTAAAACCAAGCAAGGAAGTTTTCCTATACCACCATACCCGTTCCATACTATTTGTATGGATTTCATAGAATTGAATAAATGTGAAGGGAAAAAGTTTTGTTTAGTTATTGTAGACATGTTTTCTAAATGGGTAGAAGCTTTTCCAACCAGAAACCCGGATGCAGCAGCAGTGGCAAAAGCCCTGATAAAAGAAGTAATCCCTAGATTTGGCATTCCGGAAAGGATTTACAGTGACAATGGCACACATTTTGTGAATCAAATGATTCACCAACTGGGGAGATTCTTTGGTATCTCCTTAAAGAACCATTGTGCTTACTACCCACAGTCAGCAGGACTGGTGGAAAGGTACAATGGTATCCTAAAGAATAAACTTAGGAAGCTAGTAGAGGAAACCCAAAAGAATTGGATATACTGTCTGCCTTTAGCACTGCTGAGTATGAAAATGGTTCCAAATGTAAAGGGTTTGACTCCCTTTGAAATGGTTTTTGGGAGAGCATATTATGTGCCTCAGTGGAAAGCTCTCATGCCTGCAGAGCAGGAGGCTGACAGTTCATTAGCTAGTTATATGAGGAAACTGTTAACAAATAAATCTGTTTTGCAGTTTAACTCTTTTTCAAATAAGGAACAGACCAGACCGGTGGAAGCAGTCTTGGTTCCTGTGACATACATTTGGGTGAAAGTGATGAAAAGGAAGAATTGGGCGAGTCCAAAGTGGGAGGGACCATACCAGGTTCTGTTGGCAACGCCTACTGCAGTCAGAGTTGCTGAGAGGATGTCCTGGGTTCATTTGACGCATTGTAAACCAGTAAAGAACTTTCAACTTGATAAAAACTTTGTGACTGATACACAACCAGACCGAGATGGCCAAAAACAAAGCGAATAGAAGTTTAGATCAACCCCAGAGATGATGCATAATCATTTTGTTGAGTGTACATTTATTAACTGTAATCGTGACAATTTTCCTCTTGCTGTGGTTTATCCTGCACACAACCACACAAGTGAAAGTGGGAAGGCGTAATGAAATGTCTATAGACTGGCATCCAAATTTTAACACATACCTAGCCATGAAACGTGTATATGCAGAGACTATGAACATTTCAAATTGCTGGGTTTGTACAGCTATACCGACAGCATATGGAGGACTGATAATGTCCGCTGTCCCTTTGGGGATAAATGAGACTTGGGAGAATTTACTTTTCGACACAGGAACTGTGAGATTACAGGACAAAATAGCTTTATTTTTACCTGTCACACAAAAAGGAGTTGTATGTTTCTATAAGAATGGCACTCTCCAGGTGGGCTGGAGCAATTGTAACATAACTATTTCTTACCGATGTTATATTAAGAATAGTAATGGCAATACTTTTTGCAATACTAATTATGTCTCGAATTTGAACTCATTGAAAACAACTATGAGTGACATTAAAAAAAATCCAGTTCTGTTTAAACAATTGTCAGTTATAGATCAGAAAATGTTTCATGCAGGGCTGATGCATATTAGTACTAAAGTAGAAAACTGTTATTTTATTTGTGGGAAAAAGGCATATAAATGTTACCTGAGAATTGGTCCGGCAGTTGTTTTTTGGGTTACTTGGTTCCAGCAATAAGACATACTGCAGAATTACCTTTGGGTAACATACGAAACGTAAGAGAAACAGCTCGAAAATCCGAAGGTCCAGTTAAGAAACCTGTGAATCCAGTTGGAAATATCGAAGCTGGTTGGAAAGACCATAATTCAGTAAAAGACAAAAGTGAATTGACTCATATGGACTTGAGTGACAGTGTTATATCCTGGGCAGGAATATTCCCAGCCTATGGAGCAGTCAAATCGATCTGGGAGCTGAGGAAGTTGTCAAAACTTCTCGAAGTTATGAATAATGCAACTTTTTCTGCCCTAGAACTGGTGACTGATGAACTGAATGCAATGAGAACTGTTGTGCTACAAAATCGGATGGCTCTTGATTTTACCCTAGTGGTGAGAGGTGGTACGTGCGCGCTTATCAAAGAAGAATGCTGTGCTTATATACCTGACAATCGTCATGAGATAAATAATCACCTAGAGGTAATTCAGCAAGTATCAGCCATGACTGAACCAGGCCCAAACCCACTGACAGACTTCTTCCAGAATCTATTTGGGGGGTGGGTTTCCATCCTAATGAATATTCTGATTGCCATTTGTGTGGGTATACTCCTAATAGGAGCATGTGTTTGCTGTGGAATTCCCTGCATGAAAAGATTAATCAAAGATTTTGTTGATGTATCTGTTACTGAAACTTTCTACCAAGATATTGAAATTGAAAGGTTGATTTCAGATGACGCTTTTTCCGAAGTATAGATTGAATGACTCATCTAGCTGAAAGTCCTGAGTGGAAAAGGCTAGGAAATGAAATGACACTATGCATACTTCAAAATAGAATAAAAAAGTATTAATAGGGGAAAATGTTAGAAAAATGTGTATTTGAATACATGAGAAATGCTAGCTTAAAAGCAAAGTAGTATACAATGCATTTTATTCTATTAATCATATAGTAGTAAAATTAATTCATGTCTAAATGTGAAGTAGTTTTGAAACTGCAGTGTGGCTTGAAACAAAAGCTGATCTCTGACCCTGGCAGAATGCTAGCTTAGCAAGTTTTAATGTTTATGCTTTTCATAAATGATTATCTGCTGGGTCAGGAAATTAAATGTGTGAAATAATGAAATTTTTTGCTCTTTCCTGTTGGGATGATCTGACCTTGTATATGTGTTACTTAGATAGCACACAGCTGTGTGAGAAAGTATAACAGAGAACAAAGACATACATTAAAAGACTGAAGCTGCTATTGTATTCAAACTGATATGAAACCTTGAACAAGTAACTTTACAGAAAGACATTATGACTGACCAGCTGGATAGCAAGGCCATATTGTATCTAGAGGAAAAGTTTGTTAAAATATACTGCATCAGCAGATTAAAAGAATAGAGGCTTGTAAGCTAAAATGATGTAGATGCCCTGTGACATATCACGTCAGTAAGGTGGGCATAGCTTAAATGTTAAACCTATATAAAATTGTGTGCTTCCTGTTTCATGTCAGACAAAATTCTGTACTTGTATGGTTTTTTGCCTCCTGGTGTACACTAGTAAACTTTTGAATCTGAACCTCCTATGTATTGAATTCTTAATTTTATTTAACACATAAGGAGCTTTTAAGGGACTATTTTGATTTTATTAAATGGCATATTTTTGTGTGGCCCTGTGATATTGCATCTAGCTCTACAGATGGAAAACATGTTCATCCTGTTTTACCTGATAATTCATCCATTTGAGCTATCAATGCAATGAAGGTAGTTCCACTACAAAGTCTTGTATATTAACCAGTAGGCCTACAGAAATTGTGACTCCTTCCTTCTCAGGAAGTGCCGTACCTGCAATTAAACCTCTCAGTATAGGACCATGCAGCAAGTCTGCCAGAGGTAGTTCTTTTTCTTTCAGTCCTTTTCTCTCCCTGCCACTACTAGTAAAAATGAAATCTGCAACCAGGAGGGGACGTTCGATGAGCAGAGGAACATGCAAACAGAAAGCTTCAATGTTTCCTCAAACAGTGAGGAACAACGCCTGTTACCAGGAGAAAGGCTGTTTAGGCTACAACTTGTCTTCCTTTCACTGACTGAGAGTCAACTTAGTGTCCTTAAAAAAGGACTTAATTTTATACCAACTAACAAATCCAGCTTAACAGACATTATCGTTGATATCAGACTCTTTGTGAGAAAGGTAATGTTGGATTATATGTATAGCCATGATACTTCAAGTCATACTTCAGGTACTGTTTTTCCTTTTCGCAAACAGAGGGCATTCAATCCTTCTTTGCTTTCATGCTTAGAAACCTTTAGTAAGCTTCATGAGGGTGATGTTTCTGATAATTTTGATGATTTTGGTCAGGCATTTTTCAGCCTGATGGGCAATGTGAGAGAGGCTCTGCAAGAACTTAAGAACATTGAATCTATATAGATTAGGCCAGCAAACAAGGAAGGGGCCGTTGTTGTCCTGGATACTATTGATTATTTGAGTATCATGTGGGACTTACTTGCTGATTCTTCCACTTTTAGTAGGCTGTCTAAGCAGGATGTTATTAAACACATTCATGATATACATAATGATCTTTATGATTTACTTATGTGTGGTTTGATTGACCATAATACTTATGAATTTTTGTCTGTTGAATGTCCATTGACTACAGCAGTGCAAGGATTACCTAAAATACACAAAACTTTGATAAATACACCTATGCACCCGATTGTATCGAGACATGGATGGCTCACTGAGCTTTCATCTTTATTTGTTGAGGATAAGTTAAAGCCTTTATTATCTCAAGCTCCCCTCCTGTTAGGAGTTTGGATCTGACTATCTCCTGGTGACATTGGATGTTAAGACACTATTCACCATAATACCAAACAGTGAAGGTGTAGAATCTGAATGTTTTTGACACATCATAGTGGTTATACACACAGCATGAACACTGTTATTTGCACCCTTCTTGACATTATACTTAATAAAAATATCTTTCTGTGTGAAGGGAAACACTTTCTACAAAAACTTGGTGTTGCAATGGGAACCCCCTGGGCCAATAGCTATGCTAATATCATGTAGGCACAATGGGAGGAGGATGTCATTCATAATAATAATGCATTTTCTAGTTTCATAAAATATTATGGCAGATTTGTGGATGATGTATTTCTCCTATGGGATGGTGAGGTTCATGACTTGATGTGTTTTATTTCCTATTTGGAGTCCACATCATCTTTTATAAGATTTTCAGTGAATCACTCCATGACTTCTATTAATTTGTTGGATGTGACTGTATCAAAGAATAACAACAAAGGTTTCAACACTAGAATGTACAGGAAGACTTGGAAAAATGTGATGCTACATAGGTCTAAAAAGCATCTTTCTCATATTTTTCCTAACATACTTAAAGGCCAGTCATTGAGAATTTCTAGGTTATCCACTGACGACCAGTTCTTTAACAAGGATATAACTTCATTCTGTACTGATTTTATGAATGGGGTTATTCTGAGGGGGCAGTGAATGCTTGTCTTGCTGAGGTTAGTAATTGTAGAGGCCACAAGGGGGGCCCCTAATTCTCCATGAATGCCAAGAATAAAGGGCCTAATACACAGGGGATTTTGTATGATCATCCTAGGTTTTTGTTTACTTATTCTAGTAATATAAAATATTTCTGGGACATTGCGAGGAAGAATTGGCCAGTTTTGTTGGCTGACAACATTATCAAGAACCTGGTTGATGCAGAAACACATTTTATGTTTAAAAATAATATATCTTTGAAAAGGATACTGTGCTATGAACCTTCTCAAGCTATATCTACTGACAGTGTAGCATGCAGAAAGGATACTTTCACTTGCTGGACCTGTAAAGCTTGAAATGTTATTGCTTCGGACTTGTCTTTTAAGCATCCCATTTCTGGGCAGGTTTTTTCCCCTAGGGATTTTTCTACATGTAGGAGCAAAAATGTAGTTTATTTAGTTACTTGCTGTAAATGTCCTTGTTTTTATGTTAGTAAGACCACAAGGCAAATCAGAGACAGGATTTTAGAATATGTTAATAGTATGCATAATTTAGTTCTGACCAATGCGCTAGCTTCACATGCTGTTTCCTGTCCAGGGCACAATAGGTTTAGTTTTAGGGTTTTACAACTGCTCTCACCTAATATTAGTGGTGGTGACTTTAATAATTTCATTAAGAAAATGGAGCTCAAATGGATTCTTGCTCTTCAAGCGTATAGAATGCCTGGTTTGAATTATACCCTTCCCCTTGAGCCTGTCTTGAAGGGGAGATGGTGATTCATAAGTGGCCTTACTTTTTAATGGTTGCATCTTGAGTATTTATTTCTGCTGTGTTTTTATTGGTTTGTTATTTTATTAAATACTGATTGATTTTTATTTGTTTTATGGTCTGAAGAAACGGCAGCCCCAAGAAAGCACTAACCTGTATCTGCTGAATAAACCATTTTTTTTTTATTTTACTCTGTGGTAGTTGGCCTACATTAATATGGGTAAGTTAACAGAAGTCCTAGACAGCTATCCGTGTGTGTAAATGCCAGATTTGAGGCAACTTTAAATAGTAAAGTGTCAAAGGAGATGTTGGTTTGATAATTTTTTTCAGATAAAGTGTTCAGTATTCCTGAAGTCACTGCTTGTGGGTTCTAATCCGACACCAGACAACTGATAAATGTGAAGTACTAAATAATGTGTCAACATATGTCATAAATACATGCAGTACAATACCCAGATTAAGGGTCAAGCTTGCGTTCTGCTCATTTTGTCTGATATATGCTGCAGGCTGCAGTTAATAAATGAATAGGGTAAATGTGTAAGGTAATAGAACTTCTACACAGCTATGCATGTTTGTAAATCAAGATATGAAACAATGTACATCAATAAAGTGTAAATGGAGATGTTGCTCTGATAATTTAAGGTCATCAAAAAAAATGTTCAGTATTACTGTAGTCACTGCTTGTGGCTTCAAATCTGACACCAGACAACTGATAAATGTGAAGTACTAAACAATGTATCAACATATGTCATAAATAAATGCAGTGCGATACCCAGATTAAAGGACAAGCTTCTGTTCTGCTCATTTTGTCTGATATATGCTGTAGGTTGCAGTTAATAAATGAAAAGGATAAATGTGTAAGGTAATGGTACTCCTACACAGCTATGCATGTAGGTAAATACACAATTTGACACAACATGAATCAATAAAAGTTTTAAAGGAGATGGTGGTCTGATAATTTCCTTTTTAAAATAAAATGTTCAGTATTCCTGTAGTTACTCCTTGTGTGCACTAATCCCACACCAGCCACATGAGAAATGTCCAGCTGTCTAGTGTAATTAGTGAACACAAACACACATTTCTAGTGTCACATTTTTTGCAGAATGTAATGCATATTGCCCCATATGTCTAGTCCTTTGATTTGCAGATAAATGACATTACTTAAATGCAATTTAATGGTGAATCTGTTATCAGAATACCTTGCTAATATTGTATGAGCACACTATGTAAGAATGTTCCCTGTCATTGTGTCTTTGCACCACCATTATGTATGGCTTGGCCCATAATGTCCCATGTTAACAGGTTGAGAACTACGTATGTGGAACATTGTATATACAATATAAGCAGTCAGTGTTCTCACAACTGAAATCTAATATATTTAGAAGTATTTAGCTGTAGTCTGTGTAGATATATTATATGTAGTTGTAGTTTGTGTAGATATATTATCTCTGAAGTTACTAATAGTCTTCTTTTTTTTCTCTCACCACATACCTTCTCTTCTTTTATTTATTAATTATATTTAATATCATTTGATATTATCATATTATTTTTTATTACCTCTTATGTTAGCCTTATGTATAATTTAATATTGCTTTGCTGTTAAAAACCATCATTTTCAATATGTTTCCATTACTCATTATTGTTTTCTCATATGTTATTAATTATATTTGTTTTGGTTATGTTTATTTTTCCTTATGTTTATATTTCATTTACCACAGATCGACAAGGTAGGCCAATCCATCTCCCTTGGCTCCCCTGGCTGAGGCACTGGGTCCCAGCACATCTGGCCTGCAGCCTGGTGGCACCCCTCTGCTGCCCCTGCACTACCTGGTCTATTGGGCAGTTCTGTCCCACAGGCTGGGGGTGGTCCCCATCTGGGAGTGGAGGTGGAGGGGTGCTTTTGTCAGCCAAGCCCAACTACCAGGCATGGTGCATAAGCTTCTGCACCAAACTGTTGGTGCCTGCCTATGCCAGATAGAGGGCATGCTGTCCATCCTAGTCAGACAGTCTTGCCCCAGGTGCCATCATCATACAATGCCTCCACAGGAGAAGTGAAGGTGCAGTTCTGACAGTCTCATTGTTGAGGACTTGAGTCATACTGCAATCGTGTCTGATGTCCATGGAACTGGGATTCCACAACATCCTCCCCAACCAAGGTGCTCACTCAATTCTTGTGTCAGATACCAACCATGTCTGCTGTCCTGTTTGTCTTCTCTATCTGCAAAAGCTTCCTCACCTTCCCAGCTTACATTCCACACACATACCTATGTTCCTTCCCCAGCATTCCACTCTCTGCTTAAAAAAAAAAAAAAAAAAAAATGGGCACCTGTCACCAAAAAAAAAAAAAAATCGTCCCATACATAGCTCTCCATTTTAAACAAGTGTCCAATGGACACTTAATTTGATCCAATTGGTTTGAGAATGCACTTATGTTCTCTGCATCCCTCTCTTGAAGGATAACAGTCCAAATTCAGCTAAATACCTGTTAAAGTGCACAGTTGTTGCCATTGAAGAAATGGATAGTTATGGTTCTTTCCTACACCCTTCCTGAACATACCTACCTGCCTTTCACTATGCTTTCCCCCTGCTTGCACCCCATTTCACCACTGTCCTAGCTCCCCAATTTTTTTTTTCTTTAAGGAATTTTTGCACAATGCTGCACCACGTGCAACATCACTAAGCTACACTAAATGGCAGTATATTAATATATGTGTTTGAAAACATAGTAATCATGTTCAAAAATTACACCTGCACCCTTTTGAACCGAGTACCATCGCATCTAAAGAAGACTGCATCAACTCGCCAAGCCACAGAACCAGTTAATAACATGGATGTCTTAAGCAAAACATAGTAATTGGCATTTTCTCATCATTAAGCATGTTTAAGCGATGCTGTGCATTGTGCAACATCATGCAACTCTGCTAAAAGATTAATGAAAAAACAGGAGTTTAACTGATACTCTGGTAGAGAAATACATCACTATACAGCCATACACATAATAATGGATGTAAGTGAGGTATGTAATAGCAAGTAAGTGCTCAATTATATCTACAACATGTAAAAACACACACCTGCTAAAAGATTAATGGGAAAAATAGGAGCTTAATCGGGAATGCGGTAGAGAAATGCATCACTATAAAGCAGTACACATAATAATAGATGTTAGTTAGGTATTTAACAGCAGGTAAGTGTGCAATTACATCTACAACATATAAAAATACACCTGCTATAACAGTGACTCAGTATCTCAATCTGTTAAATGCTTTGAAAACATTGCTTTTTTTGGTCCACATGGTCCTGGGTTCAAATACAGCTCTGTCTAGCATTTAAAATACATGTATGTGTACATTACCAGTATAAATTCTGATATGTATGACTGTCTCATCACCTACTTTTCCACCCAAAGCAGCACAGTTTGAATGCCTGCTTCTAAATAATGGAAGTCAAAGGCCTACAGATAAGACTACATTTAAACTATTCCTATTACAAGACTAGAAAGTACACAGAGTGCCAGGTCATGCTATGAATTCCCAGAGGATTTTGAAGTATGTAATTCAAATGAGACCCAGTCATATTAGACTGCAGCCCACAATGAATTACCAGTGATATTACAGACAGCCACAGCTGCACAAGTAATATACATATATAGAGGTTGTGCTAGAAGCAAGGCTTGCCAGCACACACATTCCAGATGACTAACATGACATAACACATGACTTGGCAGTTATCCAAATGGTTGACATAATGGTTAAAGTATCCCCACCTTGTTATAGGGCACACCAAGCATGCTGCCTTTCACTCTGTTAATGATACCTTTGACTAACATACTCACCTTGAATACATACATTAATTTCCTGTGGAATGGGTTCTCTCAATCAGGCTCTGGCTGTCCGCCAAGACTGCCACAGGTCCCACAGTTACTCTTAAGTGTTGTTGTCCTACACATTCATCAGCCTCTCTGACTGTGCCTTTTGCCTGCAGCAGCAGCAGCAGCTTCAGCCTGTAGCACACACATCTATATATAAAAAGTAGCTGCTACAAACATTCTTTCTGTCTGATGTAGTATTTTTACCCCAATAATTTCATATGAGACAGGAGATGGAATTTACACTGAGGCCTTATATCATGTTGAGTACTTGCATGGATTGGCTGATTATACTGCAAATCATCTGTGTATGTTGCATGTATCATTCCTGACCCACAGACTGGTTCGAAAGCAATCACCTGCTAATGAGAACCATCTTAAAAAAGGCAAATTCATAACTAGGGGAACCATTGTATATGAGAGTTAGTTTGTATGGTTAACTCATTGTCACAGTACTACTATAGCTGTATCTTTCAACAGAGAAGTATTGTACTCCATCAGGTATGTAACCATTTTGTTTCCAACATGATGCATATGTTTGAACATACTTAAGGGGAATGGGGATTACATCAGTAAGCCTTTCTTAGAATTGTACTGATGACATGCCAGTGATCTCCAGCTGTATTATACCTACAGAGGCTGTACAGTACAGCAAGGGTCATAATGCTGTGTGTTAATTAGGTACACAGGCCTCCTGGATAGTTTCTTTGTTGGCAGTTGTAATAGTACACTGCTATTTGGTTAGCACTGTTGTTTGCTCATATGTTATGGGGCACACTACAATAGACTCCTGTGTTGGGTGTGTGATCATACATGAGTATCTGTCATAGTACAACTAGGAGTATGTCACTATTGCTACTATCCTATTTGTGTCCACAACCCTTGTATGTGTGGCACACTGTTGAATATGAGATGTGAAATCAAGTAAAGAATATGGATAACTTTCCTCTATTGCTATATCTCTGCATACTGCATTCCATGTATGTGATCCTAACATGTGTTCACATTTGTTTCTTTTTCAGGGGATATCATGCATGCAAGATATTGGGCACCTTTCACTAAGGGAGAAAATGACCTCATGACTGAGGCCTTGTGACAACACTACCACATCCTGCTGTCCAGAGGGAAGACAAATAGGAAAGAGTGTGCAGTCTTGTAGGATGAACTGCTGCATAACATTAATGCCATGACTCACCAGAATTGCACATATGAGCAGGTGCAATACCATGCCACAGATATGATCAACTCGCCATGCAGACATGCAACGGACATGGCCAGGGATCATCAGGTCACTGGTGGTGGATCTGCAGCAGAACAACCTCTTTCAGTCACAAAAGAACTCCTGGTGAACCTTGCAACACAGGACTGCTCCTAGGCATCCATCAGTCAGTATGTTATGGATGTGCATGCAACTGTTTCCACTCAAGAGGAGCATTCAGGTATGCTTAGTTTGATCAGCATTGGCATACTGTAGCATTCAGCATGTCAGGGTGCACATAGTTTTATGTGGGTGTCAGGTGCTTTATGGGGGGTAACTGCAGTTATAAGCTCATGCACAGAGTGTGACCCACATACCTGCTAACATAGCAGCCATTATAAATGTGACATATTTTAACATATTGCTCCTGTTATACTGTAACCTGCACTGCTGTTTACATTACCTCTCCCTCAAACCCTCAGACTTTTTCAGGGCCATCAGCAAAAGGAAGAGGATGTGCTCTTGCTGCTGGTAAGCACAAAGCTGTTTTGTCAGAGATGTAGATTTAGTTCAATGTATTCACTAAAGTGTCACCCCAGGCCTGCTGGCTGGATTGATATACTATCTGCATGATTGCCAATTGTAAAGATATTTTCTGACTCAATTTAGACTCATACCTATGCCTTGTAGGTGTGACCACAGTGATTGATTTGACAGTACTGTCAGGACATTACAGATTGCCATAACTGTCGCCTGTGTAAAGTTTTGCAGAATGTCAACAGTGTACATCATTTATGTTTTGCTCATGAGATTCTTTTTAAAATAAATTTTATTTCTAAATAATTACAGATTTGGGTTAAAAAATAATGTCCTGATGTCCTACTATATGAGGTTGTGAGGTATACAAATGTGTAATAGTGACAGCATTGTATACAGCTTAACATATATTGCAACATATACTGCAGAGCATAGTAGTGCAGATATTAATGTAATACTTTACCCTTTTTATCACAGATGACCAACAGGGATTGGTCTTTTTGCCCTTCACAACCTGATGTCAGTGTCTCTTCAGACTCTGATAATGATGGTGGCCAAAGTGATGCACAGCTGGGGGTTGCAGGGACTGACTCTGACACACAGGTTCACATGCTTCATCCGCCCCCATTATCACCATACACAGCCAGTATGCCTATGCATACCCAGTCCCCTGTGGCCACACATACTGGACAGTTGGAGAGTGGGGACTTTGAGCAGGGAAACGTGGCTACTGTGGATGCAGTGACTGTCAACATTGGCCATAGCCAAACAATTCATGAGGTCCCACACAGGAGGACTGATAGGGATGATTGTAGGAGGCCTGCTGTTCCTCCACCACTTGTTGCAGGTGTCTCATCATGTGTCACTCAGTGTATGTCTAGGGCCAGCATGGAGGCACAGGCATGTTCAGAAAGGAACTCTTGATGAATGCTCAGGGTTATGGATGCAGCACAGTCTGACATCCGTGACTGATGTCACTGTGTTGCTGATACCCTGAAATGGTTGATGCAGTGGAAAGACATTGGTCTGAGACAGACTGCATGCTATCTGCCTTGGAACGCATGTTGTCTGTAATGGAATGTCTGGTTGGGGCTGACAATCGGCCTCATGGATGTAGGTCAGCAACAATATCTACTGAGAGTCAATGTGGCCATGCACAATCACACTCTCATAGTGGCAGTAGATCCAGCACACCAGAGGGGAGTGTGATGTCCACATCCAGATGTAGCAGGCCATGGTCTTGTGGTCCTGGGCATTCCCATGAAGGACACATTCCCAGGAGACAGCAGTCAACCTCATGTAGTAGCACAGCATCATCTGCCCTTTGGCATGGAGGTGCCAGTGCAACTCCTGGCAAAGCCAGTTCGAATGCTTAGAGGTGGAGACGATGAACTCCCAGCTCTACCATGCATGGTTCACAGCTGTCCAACATACAGACATGTAGGACTAGCTCTGAGCTTGGCTGTGTTCATGCAAATACTCACACACCACTGTCACATTAAGGTCACCTACAGACACACATACACCACATTTCTGTGTTTCATCTTGCCTGCTTTCTTTCTTGATCCACTCACATGCTTGCCAACATATTGGGTCAGCCTAGGCCTCCTGCATCCATACACAACACCCTGTGCAAGTGATGATACCTGTGCCACATCCCTATCATCTTTCTCATGGATGCAGGGAAATAAAGCTATGTGTCTGATGCATAGGATGCCTATCTATATTAATGTGAATTTGTTTTATCCATTATTACTTTTGACATGCTACTTTTACTGGTCATTTACAGATGTTGCATGTTACCATTTATAATGACTATACCATAATATTGTGTGTATGTTACAATGGATGCTGTTGTAATGGCTGTGTCGTCTCACAATGACAGGTGTCTCATGGAAATGTTTATATGTCACTGTCAGGGCTGTATAGAACATACCTATGGGTAAACATATACAATCAACTCATCAACATTTGAGCATAGAAGTAAATGTCAGCGCATTAAAAAAATGTCATCAGAAAGGTAAAACAGTATAGGTTCATGGGTTCATAGGTTCACATGTGTTTAATAGGCTAACGAACACAAGGACATCTTTAAGCCTAGCCATGCATCCCTAAACTCTGTCAAAATCTGATACCCTTGATAAGTGTAAGCAGGATTTTGGGAGCCGACTCATCTACAAGCCAGGGCATGGGAGATGAACCATCTACAGTTTTTCTGTGTTTGTTACAGACATTGGTCCTAAACCATGTATGATTGTCCTGTTCCCCATCTAATTGTATAACTTGCACTTGATTTGTGTTAGGGCGGAACTCTGCTTCACAGGGATGGGGAGCCTGTTCCATATAGGATGTAGTCTCTGGGTTATATACCCGTCTCTGTAGCATGTTATTTTTATAACACAGGCAAGGTGTACATCTGAAGAGCAGGCAATTCTTGTGTTAGCTGTATCGTGGTTATGCAGGATATCCACAGTGGGGTCTGACACCACCCTGTATGGCAAGCATACACCTCCCCTCCAAGACATGTAGGAGACAGAATACATGGATTGGTCCTTGATGTGGTCTACATAGGACATGTTACGTACACCATGTAGTGGTTTAGTGAAGAACCTCTGTGGATGTGACACTTGTTGTAGAGACCTGGATAGTGACATACCAAAGGTGGCATTGCACTCAATGATAGGTCTGATGAATGCCAACTATAGTGGAACAATGGCTTCCTTGGATTTACATGCTATACCTCTTTTTATAGGTTACACAACATAAAATGATTTCCCAAGTATTACAGACACATGACAGTCAAAGGCAAGATCATTATCTATGTGTCCATAAGTCCCTGACTACTGGGTCAACTGTTGGAGGTCTGCTATCAATATGATAGTTATCAGGGGTGGATGACTTCCCAAAGAATAGTATTGTGTATTTCTTGGCATTTAGTCTTAGTCCATGGCTCTGATAACAGCTGTACATCTGTGTCAACCCCTCCTGGATACATTTGTGCTTGTGTGGGATGCAAATCATCATCAAATTTAGTCAGCCAGAGACCACTGACAGTGGTCATGACTGCAAAGAACTAAATGTCTGAGGAATGATTTGTGAAGAAGTCCACTGCTGGCTGGCCTCATTGTAGAGGTGGACTCCCCAGAGCTGACTTCCTGGATCCTATCTGTCAGCTACTTGGCTATCCGCCAGCTGACATACCAGATTGTACCTAACCTCCTGAGCTTGTCAACAATGCCTGATGGGGTTATAGTGTCAAATGCCTTGTCAGGCCATGTTAGGTGGAGTGAATCATTTTCCCTCATAAATTGCTTTGGTTACCTTCTCAAATAGGTCCACCAAGTAGGGTAGACATGATCTGCCACTGATGAAACCAAACTGGGTTTGGTCCAGTGTCTGTAGGTGTACTAAATCTCCATTGATCATTTTAATGGTTGTACATATCAGACTACTGAAACATCTGGGTCTGTAGTCTCCAGGATCTGTAGATGGTCCTCCTTTGTGCAGAGGAATGACTGTTGCAGTTCTCCATTCATAAAGCATGATGCCTGTCTGGTGGCCACAGTGAAATAATAATTCCAGAGGCCTTGAAAGGCCATGTTTCATGCTATATAGAAGGCATGCAAAGATTGAAACAATACTAATTTCATGAACTTTAATCGTACTTTGACTTAGGAATGCGGTCCATTCTCGTCATGGTATTAGAAACCCAAAAGACTTGGAGAAATTAAAAAAGCATGAAGGCATGCAAATATCTATGAAGATCCTTTGAAACATAAAAAAGATGCTAAATGGACAGAGGAAGTAAAAGAAAGAATAAGTTCAAAGGTACAGGTTATGAAACGGGATGAGGTAACAGCCAGAGAGACTGAGATAAAGTTAAGAAAATCCTTCAGTTGGAAACCCCCCAGGCCCAGATTCAGTACCTAACCTCTGGCCAAAAGTATTAACACCTTTGCATGATGATTTAGCTATGAGTAACAACTATTTATATGTGCACCTCGAACATACACCAACCTGGTTAACAACAGGAAAAGCAATGCTCCTACTTAAGAGTGAACCTGCAAGTTATCCTAAAAATTATAGACCAATAACTTGTCTTCGATGACATATAAACTATAAACCAGAATTGATGCCAACAGAGTTTATAGACATTTAGAAGATTTCGAACACGGCAACAGAACAAAAGTGTAATAAAAGAAAGTCATATGGAACAAAGGATCATCTGTTGCTAAATAATGTCATAATGGAGAATTGTAAAAAGGGGAAGAATCAAAGTATGGCATGGATTTACTACAAAAATGCATTTGATAGTATCCCATATTCATGGATAAAAGAGTTCTTAAAATGTATAAGATACACCCTACACTGATCACCTACATCACAACAACCATGAAATGGTGGCAACCCACTTTGCAATTAAGCCATGATAAAGTACAAATTATTATTCCAGGTATAACAACTCAAACATGGATATTCCATGCTGACTCCCTGTCACCGCTACTATTCTGTCTTGCCCTTACCCCTTTAAGCTGTCTACTTAACAGATTAGGCCATGGCTATAATCTGGCTCCTAAAAAAACAACAATGTGTAAATAAAGACCTCAGATCTTCTGTTTGTTGATTATTTAAAATTGTATAGCTCATCAGATGAGGAAATGAAAGCACAGCCGCAAGTAGTCAAAAATTGTCAGATGATATAAGAATGTAATTTGGTCTTGATAAATGTGGAAAAGCAACCTTTAAAGCAGGAAAACTGCAGCACCAAAAAAACATCAGTTTGGGACAAGAATGTGATATAAAAGAACATGATCAGGAGGGAGTGTATAAATATTTGTGAATTGATGAAGGATCAACAATTAAACATAAAACAATGGCAACAAAACTTAGAAAGTAATATTTTAGAAGACTTATTAATTCTGAAAGCAGCTTTAACATCAAGGAATAAAATTCAAGCTATAAACCAATTTGCTCTTCTTGCCCTAACTTACAGTTTTGGAGTGATTGACGAACCCAAAAATGTGTTGACTAGATTAGACAGGAAAACAAGAAGGATACTTCATGCTCACCATATGATTTATAAAAATCAGTGCATACCAATATTCCCCATTCCAAACAAGGTATTGGGCCTCCTTGAAATTAATTACATGTATAGATCTGCAATCATAGGACTGCACACATATCTGCTGTCCTCAGAAGACCCAAACGTAGTGAAGGTTTTGAAACAGGAGGAGAATAAATCTAAGATGACTTCCCTGCTTAATCTTGTAGAAGCATATCGGCATCAAGCAGGAATGGAAATCAAACCAGAAGTAGATAAAAATCATGCATCAATTGAATGTGCCAAAAAACAAAAGTAAGAATATAAGGTGAAGGATCAAATCAGAAGGCAAGAAATGTGGAAAATGTATAACTATAGCAGCAAGTATAGACAGCTTCTGGAAAAACCTCATGTTGATTAGGATGGAATGCAGGAATGGTTAAGGAGAGGCAAATTCAAACCAAAAGATGAAAGGTTAATATTGGCAGCCCAAGACAGTGGGCTACATACATGGTGGATTATAAAGTCCATTGAACATGTGGGAGAAGCAGACAAATGTAGGTTTTGTAAAACAGAATTTGAAACAGTCACACACATAGTTGCTGGTTGTGACATACTAATGGCAGAAGGACTGTATACTGAAAAGCATAATGTGGCAAGATTGCTGCACTGGAGATTGTGCAAACATTATGGTATTGAAGTGGCTGAAAATTAGGTTCCCTATTATATCAATGTACGCTTAAAATAGCAAATGCTGTTTTATTGACCATTTTAAATTGAAGTCGCAAAATCCCGAAAACAACAAACAGCAATTTTTTTCCCAGGGAAAAAAATCACGGGGCCGTTTTTGGGACTTTGACATTTCCTCCACTGTGGTGCGATCTCAAAGTTGGTATATTTAAGTAGGGGTGGTGTGGGGGGTAAAGCCCCCCCTCTTTATTTTGTGTTTGTATTTTGTTTTGTTTTTTTAACCAGGGGAAAAAATCGCTGTTTCATGTGTTCGGCATTTTGCCATTTCGATTTGTAAGGGTCGATTATAAAGCGTTCGCTATTTTAAGCATTCACTGTTATAATTTAGACACAAAAACCACTAGAAACATAAGACACAAAGCATCGTTGAAAATGATGAAGTCTATGTCACATGGGATCACCCATTACCAATAGTTCAAAAGACAGATGTGAGAAAAACAGATATAGTGGTCTATGAAAAGAAGACAAAAGTAACATTGATCATTGAAATCACTACACCCTGCAACTACAGTGTCTTGCGTACAGAGAGACACAAAGTCATAAAATATCAGGATTTGCAGGCAGAAACTAGAGCAATGTGGAAGAAAGATACCAAGAGAGTTCAATAGTAGTAGGAGCAAAGGATCTTATAAAAAGTATCTACAATTGTATTTAGATTGGTTACCAATACACGTAACTCCATACAAATTGCAGGAGTTATTACTGGGCACACTGTGGGTGCTGCAAAGAGCACTTTTAGCTGACACCAAAGATTGAAACAATACTAATTTCATGAACTTTAATGCTACTTTGACTTAAGAATGGGGTCACAGTGGTGCAGCAGTTAGCGTTGCTGCCTCACAGCAAGAGGTTCTCTGGTTCAATCCTTGGCTGGGGTGCCTTCTGTGCGGAGTCTCCATGTCCTCCCTGTGGTAGCCTGGGTTTCCTCTGGGTGCTCCGGTTTCCTCACACATCCCAAAGACATGCTGTAGGTGGATTGGACACTCTAAATCGGCGCAAGGTGTGAGTGTGTGCATGTGTGTGCCTTCTGTGGAAAGTTGGGCGCCGGGCTGGCAACTCGACACCGTAAAACTCCACTCCCAATCATGAGCAGACAGGTGATCCGCTGTGGTGACCCCTAACCAGGAAAAGCTGAAAGAAGATTCTTTGACTTAAGAATGGGGTCCATTCTCATCATGGTATTAGAAACTCAAAAGATTTGGAGAAATTAAAAAAGAGTGAAGGCATGCTGGGATATAGGCTGGGCCCATGACACACTGTACTTGGTCTTAGAGAGAACATTAAGGACATGATCTCAAGTGATAATATGGGTAATTGCATTTGTTGGTATTTCCTGAGGGATGGTTGACGGGAACAGAGGGGTAATGTATGAGCCCAATTTAAGAGCCAGGAGGTTTGCTATATCATCTGCCTCAGTATAGGTGGTTCCAATTACAATGAGATATGCGCACAATTGTGTCTTACCTTTGCGGTTGCTGACATAGCTAAAGTATGCTTTGGGGTTTGCCTTTGGCCTTGGATGCCAAACTAACTTCAAGCTAATCTGGCTGTGGTAGACTTCATTTGTCCTCTGATTTATTTGTTTACTTTGAGAGTGTATTTATCCTGCTGTGTGCTGCACCCCTATGTTTTGCCATGAGTTTCTTCTATCTGCTATGCAGCCTATTGACTCTGTGATACAATCAGGGTAGGTTGATTTTGACTTCGGTCTGTACTTTTCCCTGGTGAGTATGGCTGCCTCTATGCAGCTAGTAACATACTTGTACAGGGTTTCTGTGAAAACATCTGCATAAGCCGCAGTGTTCTCAGTGTTTATGGGGCTTGAGATTTAGACCGTGCTTCACCTAATAGCTGGAGGTCAGCCCTACAGTAGTTCCTGAATATTCTGTGTGTAATGGAGGTCCATGTTTTATTCCTACTTCAAAGGAGACCATTTTTGTTTGGACCTTACCAGGGAAGACATTACAGTATGGGGTGTGCATGACTCTACCCTACGCCAAGGCCCACACCCAGTATGGTTGCTCCCCTGGTTAGTGTACTGGCTGTTTGGTGCAGGGAGTTACTGTTTACAAAAGCTAGGAATCTCTATGCCTGCATGTTCGGTGTCGTATAAGATTCCCAGTTAATAGTGGGATACTGAAAGTCACCAATGCATATGGTATCGCATGGGATGGCTAGTGTTTCCAGTAAGTTTAAATACATGATATGAGTTTTCAGATCCATAGAGGGGTGCCTACAGCTTGCATGGATGTAGCATTGGAATTTGCCTATTGTGATTTGAACCAGGTGTAGCTTTAGTGCATTGTCCTGTTTTGACCAGCCTTGAGGTATTCTTAGTTTTAATGTACATAGAGACACTTCCACCTTTAGTCCCTGCCTGTGAAGTAGGTGGCCTAACTGTGTGGAAGGCATAAAAAACTTGCACTCTTGTTGTGTTCTCCATGGCTTTAATTCATGTGTCACTGAACACACACACGTCTTCTGAGATCTCAAATAGTATTTGTAAGTATAGTCTAGGGAGAAATGTCACAGGTCATGTACTCCCACATTGACTATAACTAGGTCATATCATGGGTTCATAGGAACTTAGTAGGACCTAGGGCCCTTACAAGCCTAGCCAAGTTCTACCCTTATTTCCATGATCAGCAACAATTGTGCCTGTCCAAGAGGGAAATAGGTGGAACCCCTCAGGATGAATTTACGGTTACACATCCAATCGTCTAAATTGCATTTGAAGACCAATGTGGTGCCTTGTTTGACATGAAGTGTGAGTCAATTCCAAAGGTGCGGTAACCTCTGAGAGTCAAATATTACCCTACAGCATGTTGTATTATAGTCACATCCCAGGTTAAGGTGTATACAGTGAGTAAGCCATGTACCATTTGATATGCGGATGTGCAGCATTTCCAAAAAATTCTGGTAACAGATTGCCTTGTATGCAAGCCATAGATCTCCTCTAAGCTGTCTGCATGAAACAGAATAAATTCACAGTGATTTCAGATGATACAGATAAGACAGATGCTGAAAACCTTGAATTATCCTTGTGAGGAACCTTTGTGGTCTCTCCAATTGATTCAGGTGCTTGCAAAGGTGCATAACAAAAGGAACATTCTATTGCAATATTGGCCTGATGAGGGGAGAGTACAGAGGTTATAACTATTGTTATTCTTCTTGGTGCAATGGCCTTACTTATGAGGTGAGCACTATAGCATTCCCTTTTTACCAATGTGGAGACATGGTGATCAGAGGTACAGTTGCTGTCATCTGGTGTGACCAGGTCTCTCACCAGTGAATGAATACATAGGGTTGTTTTATTGATATTAGAGTTAGCAGGAACATCACACTTACTGAGACGGATGTTAATACAGTTTTTTGTTGCATTGAGATTAAGGCCACGGGTTTGGCATCAATCATTTGTGTTTTAGAAGCTCTTGTAGGATGTTGTCATTATCTGGAGCTTCTATGAGTGCTCCCAGTTGGCAATCATCAACAAACTTTGTCAGCTACAAACCTTTAATTTTAGCTTGTACTTTGAAGAACTCCATTCCAAACAGTAGAGGTGCCAGGACAGATCCCTGTGGAGCAACACTGGTTACAGGTCTGCTGTTGGAGGTGGATTCCACTATTTTCACTCTATAGGTTCTATCAGTGAGACAGTTAGTGACTCATCTAACAATATAAGGGTGACTTTGTCAATGCTGCCTGAGTGGAGGATAGTGTCAAATGCCTTGCCTACGTCTACGTATGCTGTATGCACAGATTTCCCCTCATAGAGGTCCTTGGTGACCATCTCAAAGAAGTCCACAATGTATCACAGGCATTATTTCCCTTTGACAAATCACAACTGACTAGGGGCAGCTGTTTGGACCTTGCCTATATCTTTGTTGATAAGGTCCATGATGATTCACTCCATGGCCATGCAGATAAGGCTAGTCAGGCTAATAGCTCTATATTTCCCAGAGTCAGTGGAAGCATTACCTTTGTGCAAGGGAATAATGGTGGCCATTTTCCATTCATCTGTGACAAAGCCAGTGCTTAGACTATGTTTGAAAGGAGTACCAAATGGTGTTGCTAATTCCTATTGGAGACCATGTAGGATTCAACTTGGGATGTTATCAGGTCTCATAGATACTGTGTGTTTGGCCTTACAGAGGGCATTTACAACTTGCTCTTTAGAGATGCAATATAGGGAATAGATGGTGTGTATGTCATTGGTTACATGTGACGGGGGTAGGGGGGGTGAGGTATTCACAGAACCTGGCAGCTGGCAGGTGAGGTATGTCCACAGGATCAGTATATGTGCTATAATTAATTACCAGTTCAGCACAGATCCGTCCCTGTCTTTTTAGGTGGCAAATGTAACTAAATACCACCTTTTGGTTGTCCTTTGTGAAGAAGCTAATTTGAATTCATAGTTTGCTTGTGAGGACTTCACAAGAACTATTATTTGCTTGTTTAAGCTGAGTGAGGAGTGTTTTCAGTTTAGGCCTTACTCCCTCTTACTATTTGACAGCTATTCTTTCTCCTTATTGTAAAGCCTGTTAATGGCAGCGATCCACCAGGCAGGTTTTCTCTTCCTTGTGGAGCATGTGTGGGTCCTATCAGGTATGGTGAAGTCAATGCAGTTAAACAAGTGTTTTTATGACACATTGGTGTAGACCTGGCCATAGTTGCCAGTTCCATCTGAGGATGGCAGTACAGCTATCTATACCATCCCATAAGATGTAATTATGTGATTTGGAGAAGTGTTTTAGTTTTTTTGATGGTTGGGGGGGGGCATGTGATACTTAGTTCACATGTGACTGACTTGTGATCTCACTAGAGAAGAACTCAAAGTGGGGGTGCTAGAGTGGCACTGTATATTGGTAGGCACCAGTTACAGGATGTTGGCACCCCTTGCGGTGGTGTCAACCAGCCGGTCCAGTGCATTGAAGTGAATGAAGTCAAAGAACTTTTGGGCAAGTAAGTTACAGCAAGAGTCATTTACCTGGTCAATGGATTGGTATTTAAAGTTGCCCAGAATCAGGGTGTTTGGATGTATATTGATACAGTCATGTAGCTCCAAATAGGAAGAAAGGTGTCCTGATCTACAGAGGGGGTCTTGTAGCTGGCAATGACTTGAATAGGTGTCCTGCCAACAGTTAATTGAACCTAAAGTATTTCCAGGTAATCCTACAGTGTAACCAATCTGGATGTGTATTCATCTGTAATGACTATGGAAAACCGCTTCCTGAAACGTACACACCTTCAGTTTGTGGTCTGAACATGTGGAAGGAGGTGTTGGCCTATATGGTTGGGGTGCTCCCCACAGCCATGAACCAGGTCACCATGACTGCACAAATGTGTAAGTCTTCCAAGGTGAGAACTGCTTCTAGTGAGTGCAGTTTCATTTAGCAGCATAAGCTTGAGGTTGTTGTATTATGTAGCTTTCATTCTGTCCTTGAGACATTGCCTAAAAAGGTCACTATGGGGGTGGCATGAGCCTTGGCCAGTAGTCAAAATCTCAGGGGTGACAGATGAAGACCATGTGCGGCAAAGCATCAGGTCTGCTGATCATGTCATTCCAAGCTGACAGATATTGTATCACCTTAGCATGACCATAGAATCTGAGATAATTATTAAGGTTAATCATTTTCTGTTTGTATTGAAGCATTATCCTAGGTGAAGGTAAAATGCAGCTAAAGGCTAGGGGCATACCTGGCTGAGACACACGGTCCAGCAGTTCAGTCATCTCTCTCTCTACATATAATCCAGAGAGGTACATCTGACATCATTCACACCAACATGGACTATGACAAAGTCACAACGGTACCTGTTTTGGGATACATGAGTGCATGTGTGATATGGTGGATCATGTCACTGCACAGACAGCTGACTGTGACCTCCTCCTCATCCAGCCTGGTGAAAGGGACATCTGTGTGTCTCACAATGGAATCCCATATGACTAATATGTTTGTTTTACTGTTATGCCTTAAGGGCTTGACAGGTCAGAGACTGGAGTGACAATTATTATGTGTGTTGCATTCTGCAATGGGCATATTATGTGCAGCATGCTTATGTTTGTGTTTGGGAGGTCTCTGGTGTTTATGTTTGTCTCTGTTGAGGACCTCCACATATGTGGATATGTGTGATGTGGGCTTGGGTGAAGTGGGACGTGAGGTGTGCATGGTGACTACCTGCTCATTGTCATATGTACTGACTGGTATGTGAGAGAGCATGTATTCCGGGCTGTTACTATATTTGCATCTCTGAAATATTGGGTTTGTGTTACTTGTGGTCCAGTGACATGAGCCCGTACATAATGTGGCAGAACAGAGCCCCTGATAACCAATAATCCATGAATTTCTCCTTACTCAGCTTGGTGAGAGGGACATCAGTGTGTCTCACAATGAAGTCTGGGATGTCTAAAATGTTGGATTGTGTTTCAGCTTGCCTTATGGGCTTATAGTTTGGTCCTCCATGAGATGTAGCTCTATGTGTTGATATGTATGTTGTTTTTGCAGATTGGATATGGGGCTGCTGAGGGTATTTGTTATCTGAACTATCTCTATGATGTCTTTGTGATTTATGAGGGTTACATGTCTGCCTCTGCTCATGTTTGCTTTGAGTTTTGTGTGATGCGGACAGTGTGTGTACCACCTTATTAAAATTAGAAGTAATTTTATGCGAGAGGTTTACCTCCAGTGACATTGTGTACATACATCTCTCACATACCATATCAGTTTGTTTTGAGAATGAAGTGGATGCTGGTAAACATGAGGTGATGTCTACATTGCCTCAGGATGTCCATTTCCACCAAGGTGGTAAAGGACACAGAGGGAAACCTCATATCCATGGCAACAGATCCTTTTTTATTGATTAAATGGTTGTATTGAGAATATCAGTCAATGTCACGAGTATCTGCTCTGCAACTATGGGGACAGTGCTTGTCACTGCATGCTGGTTGTCCTGTGTGCAACTCAGTATTGGAGTTAATTCCATCATGGTTTCCAAGAAAAATGTCACCCAAGGTATCTGAGTCAAACACTGGAAGGAAATCTAGTACATGCACTCTGTAAAGTTAAGGATGGAGTATTTAGGCAGTTAATCTGACTAATCAAGCAGTGCTTACTGAAAACATTTAGTCTGTGTAGACTGCTGAAAAGAGGGGAGTCACATGAGTTGCTGCTGCCTGGCTTTTACTACTGATGGCCTCACCACAGCCTCACTCTGCTGGGATACAAAGCTCCTTTTCTTTTTCTCTCACCAAAAGCAACGTGTCAGCACCAAGTTCAATATAAGAAGTAGGCCACAACTTGTTTGCTGATCCCCACACTTGTCCCCCATGATGCAAAGCTCTCTAGGCTTGTTGTAGCCTATTTCCGGTTAGATGCCTTGATTAGTAACCAGATCAATCTTTTGACTTTTCCGTGTATTATGCCTTGGGCTCCGAGGCTCATAGGATTTGAGTAGGGTACTGCCCTGACGGTGATTAGAAGCACAGCTGCTGCATCACAAAATAATGTTCAATCACATGTGAAACAGATGTCCAAGGTTGCTCTAGCAAGCTTCACAGCAGCAGTGATCCATGTTAGGTAATAGTTTCATAGCAATTCATGCAGCCTGCCCTTCAAAAGCATAATGTTGGTGATTTGTGTGACATGGATTTGAGTCTTACTGCCGAGAACTGGTCATCTTTTGGCATTGATTTTGTCCCTCTCATATGTCCTACATATGTCATAATGTATATTTATGTTCCCAGAACACAAAGCTGTGTTCCCAAATCATTTCACACAACATCCATTTGCTGTCTGGTGTTTGACAGACATTGTAGATTTGAAAGTTCAAAGAAATTACTGCAAAGTTGGACAAGTTTCCTGTGCATGCACAGACATCCACATCTTCACATCAAAGAATGTCTACAAAGAGTGTGTTTGAGACTCAGAACCCCAAGGGTGTAGCAGCATAACACTTACTTAGCTGGAGTCACAATTGTCACATTTGTAAGCATGCTATTGCAACCCGGCCTAATAACAGGTTTCTCATCTATGCAAGTGCCACATGCTGAGCAAATCAGCGTAATCAATTTACCTTGGTATCCCACACTGTCAAGTACTGTTTCACCTTAGAGTAACACCATAAAGGTAATAACATGTTACATTTACAAATCTGTCAGCCCACTGCCTAACCATGGTGTGTTGTGATGTATACACAAGAAAAAATCTATTGCTAATGGCATTATCAATGACTGTTGAAGAGACGTGGACAGCATTCCCAACCCTGTACTCCTATTCCACACAAACACAACATTTGAGAGATGCAAGTATATTAAAAACCTTGAATCCATGCCCTCTCTCACACCAGTCATTACATATGACAATGTGCAGGTTGCCAACATGGATACATCACCTCCTACTCCACCTATACCCACATCACACATAACCACATATGCAGAGGTCCTTACCAGAAACATACTTAAACATCAAACACCTCACAAACCCAAACGCAAGCATGCTACACATAACACTCCCTCTGCAGAACACATTACACATAATAGCTCACACACCATTGTCTCACCAGTCAAACCCTTAAGGAAAAACACAAAATCAAACATATTAATCATAGGTGATTACATCATGAGACACACTGATGCCCCTCTCACCAGGCTACATAAGGGAAAGGTCATGTTCAACTGTCTGTGATGTGCCAGGATACAGCACATCACACATGCACTCAAGTCTGTCAACAACAGGTACTGTTATGACTATGTCATGGTTCCTGTTGGTATGTACAACATGAGACATACCTCTCTGGACTGCATGAAAAAAGACATGACTAAGCTGTCAGACTATGTGTCTCAGGCAGGTTATACCCTTGACCTTCACCCGGGATGATGCCTCAATACAAAAAGAAAATTATTGACTTCAATAATTGGCTTAGCGTTTGGTGTCATTCTAAGGGAATCTTGGTGGACTTCTTTGAGACAGTTATCAAGGACCTGAATGATGGGAAATCTGTGCATACAGCCTACCTTGACTTAGCCAAGGCATTTGACACTAACACCCAATAAGACATCATTGACATGTTCACCCAACTAGGTATCAACCCTTATAACATGATAAAGGTCATTAACTGACTCACTGATAGAACTCTTATATTCAAAATAGAGGAATCCATCTCCAATAGCAGAGCTATAGCCAGTGGTGTTCCACAAGCTTTAATCCTGGGTCCTGTACTGTTTGGAATCCATTTCTGTGAAGTACAAGCACAAAATAAATGTCTATGGCTGACACAGTTTGCTGATACCTGCAAACTGGGAGTGTCATGGAATCTCCAAATTATGTTAACATCCAGCAGTAGGGTCTTATACGAAGAAATGATTGTTGGCAAAGTCATGGCCTTAAACTCAATGCAAATGTATGTATTATCATTCCTTTGATTAACAGCAATGTTTCTGCTAAATACCTCATCAATAGCAATACCTTAGCTACATACTCAGAGGTGAGAGACCTGGGCACACAGATTGACAACTACCTTACCTTAGATCACTATGTCTCCCCAGTTTTAAGAAAGGCATTCTATCTTGCTCATGTCATAAGTGAAGGCATTGTCTCCAGGAAAAAGAATAACTTATAACCTCCATGTACTCTTTCCTCATCAAACCAATAGTTGAGTGCAATCGCTCTTTTGGTATGTACCTTTCCAAGCCCCTGCAGCAGTTGGAGAGATCACAAAGGTTCCTCAGAAGGGAAAATCAAGTCTTCAGCATCTGTCCTATGGTGATCATTTGGAATCACTGTCATTGTAGTGTGTGTGTGCCATGCATACTATTCAGAGGTGATCCCTGCCTTGCCTACAAGGCAATCTGTGACCCTGCTTTATTGGAAATGCTGCATATACATAAGTCAAATGGTACACAGGTTACTCTCTATAAAGACCTTAACCTGGAATGTTGCATTAATAAAACATGCTGAAGGTAGAGATTTGTCTAACAGAGTTTAACACACCTTTGGAAGAGACTCCCACCTCATATCAAACAGAGCACCTCATTGGCCTTCTTCAGATGCAATCTGTGTGATTGGATGTGTGACTGTAATTTAACTATGGGGTTCCACTTGTCTCCATCTTGGACAGGGGGAATAGTTGCTGATTGTGTAAATAAGTATAAGAACTTGGCTAGCATTGTAAGGGCCCTAGGGCCATTAGCCTAATGCATTCCATTATCTGAAGTAAAATGCTCTGACTAACATCCACACACACCAACTTGAATATAGTGAGAATACTACCACTACCTGTTTATGTTTACAGAACACTGCACAGCACATGCATAGTTGGCTGTTGTGAGATTACAATCCTACCTATTTACTCTTACACACTATAGATTAGAGTACTTAACAGACATGCCATGGCTTAAATGTGACATTAACATGGATTTATGTGCTCTTATGGTAGATGACATCAGCAAGCCTTGTGGAGGACAAGAGTCTGGAGGCCTGCATCAAATGCAATGGCTGAAAAGGGCAAAACAATGCCAGTTTTGAAGTCAGTGTGGTATTCACACTTGCTCTTTGGGGAGATAGATATACACGCACACACACACACACACACACACACACACACACACACACACACACACACACACACACACACACACACACACACACACACACACACACACACACACACACACACACACACACGTGGGCTGGAGTAAGATTAGAACCCCTACCTATCTAGTCTTACACATTACAGCACACAGTACTTAATGTATGTGCATAGCTTAAGTGTGATATTATCATGGCTTTAGGTACTGTTGTGGTAGATGACAGCAGCAGGTATTGTGGTGGACAAGAGTTTAGAGGACTGTATCACCTGCTCAAAACAATGTAAAACCCTGCCTCTTTGCAAGCCAGTGCGGGATTCATATTTCTTTTTTCAGAAGATGCACATACACACATGGACACACCACGTGGATGGAGTGAGATTAAAACCGCTTCCTATCTAGTCTTACACAGTATAGATCACAGTATTTAACACATGTGCCACAGTTTAAGTCTGACATTAACTTGGCTTTAGGTACTCTTATGGTAGATGACATCAGCAGGCCTGCATCAACTGCAAGGGCCAAAACATGCAAATCAATGCCAGTTTTAAAGTCAGTGTGGCATTCATACTTGCCCTTTGGGGAAATAAATATACACACCAAGTGGGTCGGAGTGATATTAGAATCCCTGCATAATTCATCTTACACCGTACAAATCACAGCACTTAGTGCATGTGCCATGCCTTAAGTGTGCCATGAACATGGCTTTAGGTACTATTATGGTAGATGACATCAGCAGGGCCTGTGGAGGACGAGGGTTTGGAGGCCTGCATCAACTGCAAGGTTCAAAAAGTGCAAAACAATGCCATATTTGAAATCAGTGTGTGGTATTCACACTTGCTCTTTGGGGAAATATATATATATATATATATATATATATATATATATATATATATATACCAACTTTCAAATACAAACTGAAGAACAGAACCAAAATATAGCACCAGAGTCTTCCTGCAGCCATTCCAATGTCCCATTACTTGGCTATTTCACCCCATTTACCATAAACATTAATATGTCCATAATGCTTTACTTCTACAATGATTATTTGGATTTTATTTTTACATTTTATATCACAATGCACAAACACTAATCGATATCTGCTAAACAAAGCAATACTGTCTCACAATGAAAATAGACCTGGCATTAAAACTTCTCTGCCCTTGAAACTCACATTCATTGAAAGAGCATTGAAACCCACACCACATCCAAAGAAAATGCATCTGGCCAGTGGTGGATAAAGATTACCTTTGGGCTGCTTTCAAATCACTGGCCACTTCCACACAAAACTAGAAACATACATGTGTTCTTTTCTTTGATACACCTTCCTAACTTTAGTAAATTATATTCCTTGTATAATACAGCATACTTGTAAGACTTAAGTTGGAGTGCATTTTAAATTTATTGTTTAAACATTTTTCCAGTAGGTAATGAAACAAACTGCATGAGCCAAAAATGACAAAACTGCCCTATTCAGAACATTTCCATGATAAAAGTCTACTTCCACACACACTATACACAAACACACATGCACACACACACACACACACACACACACACACACACACACACACATATATATATATATATATATATATATATATATATATATATATATATAGTATACATAGAATGACAGTAGTGTATGCCATAGGCATCTTGCACAGCTTCTCACAATTATTTTCAATTTTAGTTTTCTTTTTTTGGGGTGGACAAAAGACCAACAACCAGGGACACATTATAAACATTGCTTGTATAAATTTGGAAAGTTGCTTGAATAAAATGTGTTACCACCATGCATTTCCCTGGCAAGTCTTGAACCCAGGTCCCTGTGCACTGTAGTCAGAAAAATACACCATTAAGCCAAATCAGCACTCTCAATAAACACAAGAATGAAATTAAATGGCTATCATTTACTGAATTCAGTTCTCATTTCTCACCATAGTTCTCAAACTCTTAGCACAAAAAACCTGGACAAAGCAAATAATGAGGGAATACAGAATTCAGTTTCCACTTCTTACCATAGCTCTCAACATCTTAGCACAAAAAACCTGGAAAAGCCAATAATGGGGGAATACAGCCCCAAAATGGGGACAAATTACAAATACTGATTTTATAAACTTAGAACATTTCTAGAATAAAAGGTTTTGTGTTAACAGTTATTTTCTGAAGAATATGACATCTGAAATTCAAATGCCAGTCAGTATTTAGTGAATTCAGTCCTATAGTGTTTTTTTAATGAGGAACAGAACAAAAATATGAGGCATAAACTCACAGGTGGTGGTGGATAGGGACTTTATGCTCTGTTTACCTGTACCCAAGGTACAGGGTTTGAGCCTAACACACACACACACACACACACACACACACACACACACACACACACACACACACACACACACACACACACACACACACACACTCACACACACACAAAACCTCTGTCCATGCAGCTCACCCTTGCAGAAATAAACTCTGTTCTCATTTCTGCAGATCCATCTCTCGCAGCAGCAGTTGTTTCAAACAGCCAGAAATATGTGGATGTGAGACACTGGGCTCAATTCCAACAAGCTGGTGGAGCTGATGTCATCGCACATGTGATGATGTCAGCTCAAAAGCATGGAAAAGAATGTCAAAAGTTGGAAAAAATTTGGAAATCAAGGGGTGCCACTCACGAATTGTGGCACCCCACCATTTGGACCCAAAAACTCGGTAAAAACCGAGTAATTTGGTATGGTTGGGAGGTCTGATATCTATCTATATATATATATATATATATATATATATATTTATAAATAAATATATATATATATATATATATATATATATATATATATATATATATAGTTCCACTTGAAAACATCGAAATGCTAAACCAACAAAATTCATATGGTCGAGACCATATAATAGAGTGTTTAGAACATTGATGTTGTCAAGGGGAAGAAAAAGGTATGTAAGAAAGGGAAAAAGCTAGTGTTTCTGCAGGGCAGTAAGGTGCCCTGCACACTGTGTCTGTGAATGTGCCATCTCTGTGATGGCACTGCAGACAGTGTATGGGAAATCTCCCATTTAGCGCTTCTGCATATAGTGCTAAAACAGAGATTTCCCTTTACCCCACTATAGTGCGATCTCGGAGTTGGTATATTAATGTTCAGCGGGTGTGTGTGGGGTACAGTGGTGCAAAGCCCCCCTGCATAAAATAGTTTTTAGAGGTTTTTTTCTTTTTTTTACATTCCCTTTGAATCTTCGATGGTTTAAAACTCAATGTTCTGGTCTCGGTGATCAGAATTTCAGTGTTTCAAGTTTTTGATGATTCAAAGTGGAGCTATATATATATATATATATATATATATATATATATATATATATATAAAAAACAAAAAAATATATGATCAAAGGCACTGTTAATGGGGGTGAAGGGGCCTAAAATAAGTACCTCTTGTAATTATTGATATCATCCCCTCCTCCACAGCTGAACAGATCTGCCTTGCAACACAATAACAAATACTTCCAAGTCTCATAACAATGACCCTACACAACATAGCCACAACAAGTTAACAATAATCCATCTCAGCTGTACGATGTCAGGATGATATCAATAACACATCATGCAAAACAGTCTGTGTACCACAGGGAACATACAATGTGGAAGCAGTAAACATTCCAGTGATACATATACATACACACACACACACACACACATATATATATATATATATATATATATATATATACACACATATACCTATATTACTACTTATAGATATATATAAGAATATATATATTTAGAGAGTGCACAGCATATTGAACAGCCAGTATTCCTACAATTGCCACCTTATAAAATGGCCAGTGTTTAATTCTTTTATACAAAAGACAATTATTGCATGAAACATATACCCACAGACAAGTCAAAGGATATGGCACCACACACAAGTTTGCATACATAGAAATGTTTATTTGTGTACTATTTCAGTTGCATATGCCATTTCATATAGTAGTTAGGTGTGTGAAATATATAATAACTGAGTAATTGCAACTCTCAAACAAAACATTTGATACAGTAATCTGAAAGTATAACATATGTTGCTGTCCAGGCTAAGGTCTTCAAGTAGTACAACAGTAAAAAAAAAAAACACTTGTCTGGAAGAATAGAATCAATCAACACTAATTAATTACAGATATAGTTCAGCAGCCTCCAATTACACTCTGTACTCAACCCCCTAGGGGGAAAATAATTAAGTTGTCAAAATGAAAATGTATCTGTTACATAACAATGCTTAACTTAAAACATCACTATCACAATGACAAACAGAACTGTCTGTAAGACAGTAAGCAGTAGTCCACCACTGTTCCTATGGTGAAATGTATGAACATGTACAGCCATATACCATCATGTATCTTACTACTGATATCCCTCACATGTTGTAACAGCCTAGGTTAAAAACAGTGCATATCCCTCCTTCAGAGAATGACTTACAAAGGCATATAACAGTGTTACATGAACTGACCTCTGGACTGTACAAGGTCAGACACATTTTGTCCAGCTGTAGCCCTCATATATATATGGACCCTACCCCATAATTTGTGCGGGAGTCCACAACGTCACTAGAATGATAGCAAAAATGCCAGCACTAAATAATGACATATCACTACTTAACCTCTTACTGCATGACATATGGACAAAGCCTGGTATATAGGTGGAGGACAGAGGCTGGAACACAGGGCCATATTGGTAATATTGCTTTTATACACTGTGAAAGTTGCTGGTTTTACAGGAGTGGTTGCAATATACCCTTACTCAGGAATATGAAGCCAGAAACCCAAATGGATGTAGCCATGTACTGATAGCACTCAACAGAGAGAATGCCACTGATATATCAGAGACAAGATCAGAGAGGTGAACAGACAAAACATAACAGCCAATCCTCTGGCCACCATGTGGATAGGCCCACAGTTGAGAGCTATTCAGACAGACTGCAATCCATGCAAAACTAGCATGCACACACAAACCCTGTAAAACTAGCGGTATTCAATGCATATAACAACAATACTCACACTATCCATAGGTCTGGAACCTTATACAAATATGTAGTTGGCCTGTGTTTGCTAGTCCTATATTAAGAGGTATTGCTACCTGCTGTCTGTAACACTGCTGCCCACACACAGGAAGGATGTCTTCCATACAGGAAAGGTAAAGGGACAATGCCCACATGATATAGTAATTTATAGTAGTGGGTTGCCATAACAGTGGCAATTGGAAGTACTGTACAGCTGGCTGCATGCAATTAGCAAGTGATGAACACTGATTGGTGCAGTGGCCATCACCTGATCATGAGCATCACCTACAAAATCCAGGCTGCAACCTATTCAAAGAAGCTCACTCCCTGTAGTGGAGGGAGAGAGGGAGAGAGAGAGAGAGAGAGAGCATGTAGTTGAATGTAGTATTTGGTCTGTAATAATGGGATTGATGATGTGGAAAGATTTATATGTGCCATCAAGACTTGTTGTAATGATGTCCTGCTGAACAACTGCTATGGATATAGCATCTGGCCCTGTGGGCAGTGGGATGTACCTGTCAACTGTGCAGATGACACTGAATGACATGATGTAAGCCATCATAGTGTGTGTTCTGTACCTCACAACATGTATATTAGTGTGGCAAATAGCTGGAGGTGGAAGTAATGAAGTTATAATAGACACATGAGTTTCAGACTTCACCACCTGCAGGACAGTCATGTTAATATGAAATGTATCATGCACAAATGTCATAGGTTTGTAATAGGCTTACCTGCAATCTTTCCCTATATATACCCCCCTAATGTTAGGCTGCGTACACATGTTTTTCCTTTCTGTTTGTTTTGTAGCAAGGCAGAACAGTGCAGCTGTGGAGGAAGGAGAGTTAGAGAGTGTGGACCTGATGTTTGAATGCACTCTCTCTCTCTGTAGATATATCTATATATATATATATATATATATATATATATATATATATGCGTGTATGTCTATATATATATATATATATATATATATATATATATATATATATATATATCCGTGTATGTCTACATATATACAAACTCACACATGCACACACACACACACACACACACACACACACACACACATATATATATATATATATTTCACTTACTGCTGAATGACTGTGCTGCACGATATGTTTGAGAAAGCATCACACATATCTATACACACACTTATCTATACACACACACACACACACACACACACACACACACACACACACACACACACACACATATATATATATATATATATATATATATATACATACAGTAGTAAGCAGGTGTGAAATGGACAGTTATGTCTGGTGTGAAATCCATGTTGGGAACACATTGCCCTTGTTTGTTAAGGTGAGACTGGTATGTTGGGGAAGGATAGTAGGTATATTTGGGGAGATAGGTTGGGTTGTAAGACAGACAAGACAGCATACAGGAGTGGTATATGACACGTGGTGGTAAACACCTTGGATGGGGAGTGGTGTTTTGAAAGTGGAAGCCCATGAGCCCCCAAATGGAAACAGTGGGACCAAGGTCCCCACCCATGAGCAGTCACAACTGCACCTTCATAGCCCTGAAGGTGCCTGAGCTGGGGGCTGAGCAGGAGGAGTATGCAGACCCTGTAATTGTGTCCCAAGAGCCTCAAGGTGGTGTAGCACATCCTCCAAGTCTCTGTGGATCTCCCTATGCCCCAGACCCTAGACCTGACTTCAGGTGACAGGATCATGTCTGTGTGTACTCCCATGGGTGGAACAAACACCATCCCCTGAGGTGGTTCCACCTGAAGGTTGTGCAGGACCAGCAGATGATGAGGTCCCAGGGTGGGTCCCAGATGTGCTGTGGCCTGGTAACATTGCCAGATGAGGTGGGAGAGGTAGTCCTGCTGGGTACAGGCTTCCCAAACATGCTGTTGTGTCACAGTTATAGAACATATGCGGTTAGTAATAGTCCACACAATCCAGGATTACTTCTAACAGCATGCATAGATATCCCCATTAACAAAAAACACCAGATATGGAGCAGTCACATCGCAAAAAGAACACATGCATATATGGAACCATAGTGGTCCTTATAATGGCATGCAGGTGACATTGTTAGCAACAGGCCACCAGTGATAGTATTTCAACATGGAACATGACTAGAAACACATTGCACTATTTCTAATACAATACGATATATGTCACAAAAGTAGGTTTGATGTAAACAAACCCATTGAGTTGTGTGTTTAGATTATTGTTTTAGATATGGTGGGGGGGGGAGACAGAGATTTCCATTAACAGCTATTATATCCTTGCAGTATGAGGTCCTCAGACCTTTTTTTCTCTTTATGTCTTTCAGGCACCATGTCTAGACAGCGGCTGCCAGTTCATTCACCCTAGGAAAATGATGTGAAAATCAACTACCTGGTGCAGCACCACCACACCCTCTTTGGCCATACAGCCCATGATCTGCAGGAGAGGACCACCCTGTGGAACGAGCTCGTCCACAGGGTAAACAATGTTGGCCTGCGTAACAGCAGTTATGAGCAGGTCCGACATCGGAGCACTGACCTAATCTGCCACATCTGTCAGCATGCTGCTGCAGTTAGGAGGGACAAGCTAGCCATGGGGGGATCATGCCATCCAGCCCCCCTGACACATGCTGAGAAGCTCCTTGCCAGCCTCGGGGCACCTGCCTACAAAGCCAAGACCCAGCTGATAGCATTATGGAGGTGAGTGCTACCCACACAATAGACAAGGAGCGTGCTGATAAGGCCACAGAGCACATCAGTAAACCACTGTTTCTTATCCATCTGCATTTGTAGAGTTTAATCATGCATATGTGAGATAAAATAAATATAGTCTGTTGCTGCATTGTAGTAATGAACGGATGCCCATAATCTGTAGTATTGTGGGCGTGTACTGTTGATGTACTGAAATGTTGCTCCCACCATGTACCAATGCCACAGGTGTGGCTACTGACATCACATCTCTCACACAACTATGTAGGTCCCTGTGGTATACCTCCAGGACAGCAGCCTGTAGCTGGTGAGTATGGTGTTGTTTGTTCAGGTTTGCCAATACACCGGCTATGTTATGGCCACGGTATTTGCCATGCACACATTTAACACACCTACCCATAATGCATGCTGTACATGTTCACTTATTGTTGCTGTTAACTGCACTGCATCACAGTGGTCAGCATGGTGACATATCTGAATGGTATGTAAGAGTCCTGCAATATAACTAACAACCTGTCATTGCAAGATGTGTGCACAGAGAAGAACATAATGGTGGGACAAATTGCTTACAGTAGGAACATGTCTGAAACATCACCCTTATACAGTGCTACAACAGTGTATATGCCACTATTACAATGGCAACTGTTACAGATCTACACAATGGATTATCCCAATACCACATTCCACAACTCTTACAACCTGTAATGTGGTCCTAACATGAGCAATGAATGTGTAATATGGAATCTTATGTTAGGACAACAAATATGGGGAATTCATACTTTAACAAACACTGGAAGCATATGTGTGCACACACTCCAAATAACATATTGTGGAAGCAGCTTTTGAGATACTGACAACATTCACTCTTCATGAGTATGCACCTTCCATCAAGTACAGGTCCTCAATGTCACACCAAGAAATGGTCTGCTGTCCAAGACGTATGTCCATCACATTTGCCCACTCACCTGCAACAGAATCAGCCGTGGCTTGTACACATCTTACAACTCATGGAATGGATCCCATACCCAATAGGTAGCACATAGGACATGTAGCCTTACCTAACCATTGCATATACAGTGGCAAACAGTGCAGACAATCATGTATGTAATTAGGAAGTATGGGACAGCATTAATGTAGAAAATAAACAGATGGCCATCCAAGACAGACGATGACACATGTTGCAAACTGGTTATGAAGGCTGCCTAGAAACATGCCACAACACTGATGGAGTTGCAGGAATGCCTAGCAAGTACTGGCTGCACAGTACCTGTGTTAACAATCACCTGGACTCTGCATAAGTGTGGCCTTTGGGTTAGGGTAATCAGATGGGACAGTTGTTCCACAGGAAACATCAGCCAGGGCTCTACACATGTAGCATATGGATAACATCAAAAGTCCCCCAAAGGCATGTGTTGCAATGTGTAATGGTGTACCAAGACCAAATTCGAAACCTACAGACAGTATCAATTAAAATACATGTGCTGCACAAGCAACACCTCACTCCACTTCAGGCCCACCATCCCCATCTGTACCTTGCTGGTGCCAGTGCACACCTGTATGGTTGCCGTTCATTAGCAGGGACTACGCCGGTACACATGGTGTTCTGAATTTGGGACACTGCAAAATGACACTCATATGTGGCTCATAGATTTCAAGCATCTGCAAAAAGGCTGAAGATGGGAAGGGGTTTCATCCTGAAACACAACAGTGAACTGAAGCAGACATCCAAAGCTTGCTAAGAATGGCTGTATCTGCACACATTTAAGGACATGAATTGTGGAAGACATGACTCCACAGCAATAGAGAAGGCACTGTGTGACCTCCAAGGACTGTGCACATGTGTTGACTGTGCAATCTTGCAGAGTTGGGGGACATTTGTAGGGCAGAGTGACTAAACACTGGCAAGTGCAGATGGGCCATGCTAGTATACCCCTTCCAGGAATAGTGACTGCTGTAGTACACTTAACAGTTGATGCAACAAACCATCATGTTAAGGGTGTGCACACTTATGCACCCACATATTGTATGCATCCTAATCAGCATCTGCACAACTAACACATTGGTTTGATACTGCATTGGACTGCACAGGTCATATGTCACATATCAGGTTCGTGTAATGTTAACAAATGCAGTATTGTGGCCCCATGGCATATCAGGGAAGAAGGTGCCAAGTCAGTAAGGGTAAGGTTTGAAGGTTATCAGTGTAATTGTATTTTATTGCTCATACATACACCACTGATTATGAGATCTTCAAATCAGACATCAGGCATTCACTATTGACATCTGTCCACATATCATCCCAGGTATGTGTCAGACAAACACATAGGGGCTGTGAGCAGCAGAGCAAACATAACTGACACACATATACACATTCAACAATGGAGTGCACACCTGTGAGGTATGGTGCACAGTACATGCCAGGGTGCTGAACAGGTGCACATCAATACTGTATACATGGGTGCAGTGTGTTCCAGGGGAAGGGGCATCACCTACTAACACAACTCATGCATCACAGAGATGTACAATGTTGGTAACAGGAATTGACTATAGCTGCAGTGCATGCTGAGTGCCATATGTCATACATGTTGACAGATGGGTAATGAGAGGTGTGTGTGTAATATCTTTGTGCAACCTCACCTGTAAGTGTGTGTGTGTGTGTGTGTGTGTGTGTGTGTGTGTGTGTGTGTGTGTGTGCGTGTGTGTGTTTGTGTGTGCGTGCATGTGTGTGTGTGTGTGTGTGTGTGTGTGTGTGTGTGTGTGTGTGTGTGTATGTGTGTGTGTATATATATACAGTTAAGCAATGACGTACAGGTCTTAAAGTGCGTTTCTTGTTTTTCCCTCACAGGTGGCGAGGTGGGTCAAGGTCCCTCCTGCAGGCAAACTGATGTTAGTGTCCATTCAGACTCTGACAATGATGATAGGTGTGGTGAAGCACAGGCAGGGTTGTCAGGGGCTGAAGCTGTGCAATCATTTGACATCCCACTGTTATCCACCCCATCCTCACACACAGTCACATTGCCTATACATACCCCATCACTGTGGCCATAGATGAGGGACAGTTGGCGGGTGGTGGCATGGGACAAGACAGTGTGGTGACTATGGCAAGTGTGTCTGGACATAGCAGCCATAGCTGGATGCCGGGCGAGGTACCACACATGCAGATGTACAGGGGTGCTTGTAGGAAGGCTGCTGGCCATCATGCCCCTGTCAGAAGTGCCACAGCTGATGTCACCAGACACATGTTTAGGCCATCATGGAGGTGCAGGCACATATAGAATGTTATACTAGACATGGTCTGAGGCTCCAAAGGGCTACTCATTCTGCTGTTATTGACAACATCCATGATCTTGCAGGTGCCCACCGTTATTTTGCAGAGGTCCTGGATAGATAGTTGGGTGACATGGTGGGAATCCTCGACCGTGCAATGTCTGCGCTTGAGCATATGGTGGGAGTAGTGCAAAGGCCACATGGATGTAGGTCAGCAACACCAACAGGTGGAGGTCGACATGGACGTGCAACAAGTCAGACATGCTCCTGTAGTGGCAGTACCAGCACAAGCACTGCAGGGGGGGTGCTGTTCACACTACAACATAGCAGGCTATGTGCATGTGACCCTGGCCAGTCCCAAGAGGGACCCAGATCCAGCGGACATATGTCATCATCAGAGGAGAGTACCATATCTTGGCTTGTACCTGGTAGTGCCCGTGGAACCCCTGGTAGGCACATTTCTCATATACGTGGCTGGAGACAGTGAAATGCACACCCTGCCAGGTAGGGTCTGCAGCTGTCCAACAAATCCCTGTATAGGGCAGCCACATGGCAGAACTATGTGCATGCATACACACACACATCACCAACACAGCTAGGGCAACCCCATAACTACACACACCACATCTGCACAGCCCAATTAATAATGAAACCCCCTATCACACACACATTATGTCAAATAAACAGCTCAGCCTAGGTGTCTGGACCCTGTGCACCCTGTGCATATGATGATACCTGTGGCACATCCCTGTCATCCATAACATCGATGCAGGGGCAGGCTAATATTGTTCTGATGCACTGGATGACTGTACTAAGGTGTACCAATGTAATGCTGTGTAACATGTTTTCAGCTTTAAAGTTTAATGCTTACACGTCAGGATGTGTAGCTGTCCAGCCATGATGCATTATAGCTGTTATTAACACTGAGTGATTGTGGTCTCCATAATGTATTCCATTTGTGTTGTAGGTGTCTATGTGTCAGCAGGATGTTGGTCTGCTGTTGTTTCCTACAAGGGGTATGGCACTGTGGTGACACCTTGACTGTGCCATACCCTGGGTACAGCTGAACACAAATCACAGGTCTGTATAACAGTTACTGCGTGTGCCACATGCTTGATAGGTCTGAGGGGTGTATACAGGTGAGTGCATGGTGGCTGATGTCAGCAACTCCAGTATCGCTGTACAGCTATACAGTGGGGAAGAGAGCATTTCCACATCTACTACTAGTTTTGATGAAATGAATTTCCACAAGATGATACCTGTGAAATGTTAGCATTTGCCAGTCAGTTCTCAGACAGATGACCTCCTGGGACATGTATTTTCTGCAAACTGAAGTAGATCTCTTCACATAAACATACACCCTTACTTGGCAACACTGAGAGTAGAACCCCTACCTAGGTATTTATTGCTACTAATGTGTCTGGCTTTAATTGCACACACCACACAGCTTTTAGGATTAGGTGTGTCCCAGGTTACTTGTTAAGTGAAGAACATTACCAGGTCTTGTACAGTATGGTAATGTGGGATGTACTGGTTGTTTATGAACAATACATGGTGTGACATACTGTCATATACACATTGAAAAGACATAACAGTCATACACACATCTGAGAGACCTGAGTTTATCAGTGCTAACTGCCTTGTCAGTGTGTCCATTCTATTACAGATAAGTTGCACACAACACATGCATCATTGGGCTGGATAGTGTAATCAGATACCTGTATGGTTGACGGTGACAGTGGTCCCCATACAGTGGACCTTGGGACATGTACTGGGGGTACCATGGTGTAAAGACAGTATACCCAACACCCACACCCCACATTGGATATTGTACTCACTGAAACCCATGGTAATACTCTGACATACCCACAATTACACATTGACCATGACTGCAATACAGCCCCTTGTCTATCTCAAGAGTGCTACTACAGGGATATGCATCTATTGCACATGCCACAGGGATAGTAGGGTGATGCTTTGTCATGGCTATCCTTTGGTCAGCAACATCACTAGCCCTTATACTGTATGGCAAGGTGTATTGTATTAGGAGAATGTGGCCTCAGAATGCTGTATCCTA
>NC_056728.1:1782737149-1782904649 GCF_019279795.1 Protopterus annectens | reverse complement strand
GTTTGTTGACCTGTCTCCACAGTGTATGTTGTAAGAGGTTTATCCAACTACCCTCTGTGATGCTGTTTGTCAAACACCCACATGAAGTCCTGCTCACAGTGAAGGAAAAGGGCCAACACCCACATGAAGTGCTTAGTTATAGGAGTGTGTTTCCATGCAATTGGCTATAGGAATGATACCACAGCTGTTCCACATGCAGTTAGCTAGTGGGGCCTGCAATTCATGCACAGGCTATCAGTTGATCATGAGCATCAGTTACAAAACTCAAGTTGCTGCCTAAGCAAAGCAGGTGTACTTTTCCACATCCACCAGAGAGGGAGTGAGAGAAACAGACAGAGACAAATTAAGAAAGGAAGGGAGTAGGAGAGTAAGAGCCAAGCATGTTTGTGTATGATCCATGGGTGGAAAGTTGTATCTGGGCATTATGACCATTGCCTATATTGTGTACTAATCTATACTGTCACATGGTAATTGCACATAGCTGTACACATTTATGGCTGAGGATTGTAAACAATAATCTCTGCAATGTTTGGAAAATGTTGGCCTTGTAATGTTGACAATGGGACATGTAGCTCCTCAAATTAATGATGAGGGAAAACCCAAACTGCAATGGACCCTGTCATTACACAATCACCCCAACAGGGCAATGACAACACACACACAAACACACACTAACCAGTACTGAGTTTCAAACCCCTACCTGCCTATGTATTGCTATTAGATTGTTATGTGGTTATTGCATGTGCCACAGAGCTTATATGTTGGAGAGCTGTCCAAAGGTATCTTTGAAGGTGAGTGACATCAGCAACAGTGATAAAGGAGGGATAAGGGACTGCAGTACATGTGACTGTCCACAAAAGCAGGTGTCAAGGAGACACAACCACATTCTGTCAGGGAATCATAGATATTATTATAGTTGACAGGATCAGGATTAGATCTCCTACCTAACTAGCTTGCTACACTACAGTATTATGCAGTTATCACATGCACCACAGAGCTTATCAGGCTGATATATGGCCAAAGGGTTATTTCAAGGTGACTGACATCCACAGGCCTGCTACAGTAGGGCAATGGGAGGTCTAGTGAGTGTGAATGGCTTCAAAAGCATTAATCTCAACACACACACACACACACACACACACACACACACACACACACACACACACACACACACACACACACATGCACACTCACCCACAGATGCACACACACACATACACACACACACACACACACACACACACACACACACACACACACACACACACGCACACACGCACACACGCACACACACACACACACACACACACACACACACACACTTGCCAGTACTGACATGCATGGGTTCATAGGTTCACAGGTGTGTAGTAGTTGACCGTGCCAGAAGGCTGTACAAGGCTAGGCAAAGGGAATACCTTGGCATCAGGCCACAAGACAATGGTCTCCAGTGTGGATCAGGGGTGTAGTCCCTGGATTGGCCTACACAGGTGGGTATTGTATTCACCATCCACTCATCTGGGTTACTACTGTGGGTGGCCAGTGCTGTGCAATGCTTGCCTTGTATGTGATCTATATTCCATAACATGGACAGTGTCTGGGTTGTACACATGTCCCACATGCGTGTTCTGTGACATGTGGAAGTATACTTGGGGTCTCTGGGCCATGTTGTGTGGACAGATTGTTATCATCTGATGTGGCATCCCTGACCTCACGTGGTGAGACCTGACTATGGAACTGACATTGTGGCTGCACCTACATTGACAGCATGATACTGGTATTCAGTGGAGTTAGTGGCATCTCTCCATACAGGGCATGTGTATAAGGCATGGTATTCCCTTTGTTGGTTACATTTGCAGACTCTACGGTTGTTACAGGTGTCCAGTGGCGAACATAGCAAAGGAACACTTTAAGCCTTTATTTGCCTATTGTAGGGATGGAACAGGGTGCCATGTCCTTTGACTTGCTGGATAATACACAGTCAGGAGATGTTACACATCACAGTACAGTCTGATGTCAGTGGCAGTGTTGTGGTCAACAGGCATGTAGTCCACTGCAATCACACTGTGGTTACTATCTGTGGGCAATATGCAGGGAACTACCAATATAGTGGTTGTTGCCTAGCCAAGTGTGTTTGTGTCTGAGACATGGGTGGAGACTGTTCTCTGAGTAATACAAGGGTTACCTACATTGTTCAGTGATCCATAATGTCACATGTAGGGCTATGGATTGTCTACACCAGTCTCTCTGCTGTTTGACATCTGTTATCCTTGTAAGGTGGACATTGTGACATATAGCAGGTCCCCATTATAAAAATTTAGAAAAACCCACCCCACAATGCATTCTGTCATTACACAATCACAGCAACCTCCACACAGGATACTGATGCCAGACACACACTTCCCAGAGCTGAGATTCAAACCCCTATCTACCTATAGATCGCTACTACAGTGTACCACATTAATTGCATGTGCCACGGAGCTTATTGGATGGATGCTGTCTTTAGGTACTTCTAAGGTGAAGAACATCACCATCCCTTGTAAATACTGGCATCGGGTGATGTAGTGGTTGAGAGATCTCAAAAATAATTTTACCCTAATTACACATCTAAATTTGCCAGGAGTGAGATTCAAACCTTTATCTAACAACCTTTATAAACCATTATGTTGCACTTTAACCACATGCACCACTAGCCTGACATGGTTTAGCCTTCGTAACAGATACTTGTAAGGTGGATGATATCCACAGGACTGCTAAAGTCAGGCTCTGAGATGTGTACTGGCTGTAACTGGGACAAAATCTTTAAGGTAAACACACACACACTTGTCATAGATGAGATTCAAACCCATAGCTGTGTAGTTACTGCTACTACATTATTCCACATTATGGCATGCACCATGGCGTTTATAGGGCTAACCCTTCTCTAAAGGTATATTTCAAGGTAGATGACATTAGTAAGCTTGCTAAAGTAGGGCAATGGGAGGTATAGTGACTGTGAATGACCTCAAAAGCATTACTCTGTACACACATACACAGAGTTTCTCAGTTCCCACGTCTGGGATTAGAACCCCTATCTAAATAGTACATCACACTATAGCATTATGCAATTATTGCATGCACCATGGAACTTCAGGGCTCAATCCTGTCCAAGGAGATATTTCACCATGACTGACATCAGCAGGCTTGCTAAAGTAGGGTAACAGGAGGTGTAGTGACTGGGAATGGCCTCAGAAGTATTAGTCTGTACACAAACAGAGTTTCACAGTTGCCAAGTTTGGGATTAGAACTCCTACTTAATGAGTACATCACACTATAACATCACATAGTTATTGCACATGCCATGGAGCTTACAGGGTTTAATCCTGTCCAAGGAGGTATTTCAAGGTGCATGACATCAGCAGGGTTGCTAAACTAGGGCAATGGGAGGTGTACTGACTGTCAATGGCCACAAAAGCATTATTCTGTACACACACAGAGTTTCACAGTTGCCATGTCTGGAATTAGAACTCCTACATAACTAGTACATCATACTATAGCATTACGAAGTTATTGCATGTGCCATGAAGTTTACAGGACTGAATCTTGTCCAAGGAGGTATTTCATGGTGACTGACAGCAGGCTTGCTAAAGTAGGGGAATGGGAGGTGTAGTGACTGTGAATGGCCTCAAAAGCATTACTATGTACACACACACCCACACACACATACATACACACACACACACACACACACACACACACACACACACACACACACACACACACACACACACACACAGTTGCCATGTCTGGGATTAGAACTCCTACCTAACTAGCATGTTATATTATAGCATTATGCATTTATCGCACATGCCATGGAGCTTATAGGGCTAGCCCTTGTCCAAAGGGGTATTTCAAGGTGAATGACATCAGTAGGCTTGCTAAAGTAGGGCAATGGGAGGTGTAGTGTCTGTGAATGGCCTCAAAATCATTGATCCCTGCACACACAAACACACACAGTTTAACAATTACTATGTCTGGGATTAGAACTCCTACCTAACTAGTATGATTCACTATAGCATTACACAGTTATTGCACATGCCACAGAGTTTATTGGGATGATCCTTCTCCAAAGGGGCATTTCAAGGTGACTGACATCAGCAGGCTAGCTAAACTATGGCAATGGGGAGCACAGTGTGTGTGAATGGGCCATAAACCATTCCTCTAGAAACACACACACACAACACTCTGTCACACACAACTTTACATTTGACAGGACTGTGTATACAACTGCTAGATGAATAATGACTTGTACTGTCATGTTACACAGTTATCACAAGCACAACATGCACTATAGTGCTGAGATCTACCAGAAGCAAATGTCTACAGTTATAGACAATGGCACATCATGTGATATTGGCCAATTGGATGTGTGGTTGGTGGGACAGGCCTCATGATGGGAAGCTCCTTGTCACTGTCTGTCTCTCACTTCCCCACATCTCTGTTTGTGTATGTTTGACCTATTATAGTGTTTTGTTCTTGGATATATGTGTGTATTTCTATCCAATATGTGTGCAAAGCATGACTGGTGTGCAATGTGGTGTGTGTGTGCACAGAAATCCACGACTGACAGATATGTATAGTCCACTGTTGTTGCCAGACATGGGCTTCATTTCTGTAAGTGTGGGAGCATGCCCTGTATGACCGTCTTTATTGAATGTGTGAATCCATTCCAGGTAGGTTGTAGTCCAGTGCAGGCATTTGTGTTCTACACCTACAGCTAGCAACATGTTTCTGCAGGATATCAGCAGATAGGTTGACAATATGGAGTCACCATGGGCAAAGGATAGTGGGATACTGTAACTAATCATGTCTGTGCTGCTTGTGCTACATGGTTTTGGTGTTAGCAGACATATTCAGACATATGCACTGTTTTACACTGTGATGTATTATGTCATCAACTACTGACAGAAATACTTATTTCCTCAGTAATTTCCTGGGGAATACAAGATAAATGAAGCTGTGCCCAGTATTGTGGTCTGCAGCGTGCATATTCTTGCCCACTCATGCCATTCTGGAGGGGCACCTGCAGACACTTGCTGATGAGTCTGTGTAAATAGTTTAGCACATTGGTAGTGTGGTGACTGAGGATCCCCTGCTTGTACATCTATCGGGTCTATATCAGATGAGCGAAAACCCTAGTACGCGAATACGAATACTTCAAACTGTATTGTGTGAAGTACGTAAACCTTGAATGTCCAAAACCGCAAATTCCAAAATGTCAATTTGTTTTGGTTGGCCCCTCTGCAGTATAGCTCCGTAAGGTAAGTGTGCGATAGATAGGACTTTAGGGTTAGGATTTGGGTTAAGGTAAGTGCTTAGTTAGGTAATGTATGTAAGATTTAGTGTAGTGTTAGATGTAGGGTTTTTTGAAGTGTATGTATGTGTGTTATTTATTTTGTTTGGGTGTATGTCTGTAGGGGAAGTATGTGGTAGTTGCCGACCTTAGAGTTAGGGAGGGGTTAAGGATAGTGCATAAATAGTTGTGTATGTGGGGTTTAGTGTAGTGTTGGAAGTAGAGTTTTGTTAAATGTATGAATGTGGATTATTTATTTTGTTTGGGTGTATGTCTGTAGGATTTGGTTAGTGTTTGTATGTGGTTTATTTATTTTGCTTGGGTAGGTACTAAGTAGCGGGTGGTGGGATTGGTCGACTATGATAGTTTGATATTTTATTTTTCGTGGTTTAGCACATTCAGCATTTTCACGGTTTGAGGTATAGGGGTCGATATTTAGGTTTTCGCATAAAGGGATTTTCGCTCAACTGATATAGACCCCATCTATCGACGTGACAGAATGGCCATATCCTGCTGTGGCCATACCTCACAGCTGTACAGATTCACACAGGTTACCCAGAGGCAGGACTCATATATCTGGTCAGTTCCCCTTCACATTGTGGTTTAAGAGCAGGTTTGTAGGCACTCATTCCTGGGTTTCCAGTCAGGGATAGTATGGACACACATCAGAGTTTCAGACGTCACACACTCCATGGCGTCCATGCTTCTACCTCCCTGTTATTCAATCCTATTCCTAACATTATGCAAGCGATATCTGATAAGTAACCCTATAGTTATCCCTTCATCCCAGCGTTATTTAAGGGTTGGTCCACAGTACATGCAGTAGGACATGGTGGCCATACTAATGGGATTTGTCAACATGGCCTTGCATTTGTGTTCTGTGGACTGTGTTATGTCATTATTTGGGACTTCATGAGATAACATACATTGGCAGTACAGGTGAGGCACAAGCCCTTGATAGAGAACTGTACAGCATTTGATAGTGATGCAGGCCATCTGTAGCAGGCCAGTGCATTCTGTCACTCCTACATTTCCAGGCTGCAAGCCACTGGATTCCCCTGGGTTGACAGGGTTGGTATTCAAGGTGTTAATTGCAATAGTTTCTGTCCTTATTAATCCATTAGTGTGGATGCTGACAGGATGCTGCTTACAGCTAGGGACACACCTGCATGGGACACCTCTTCAGGATGCTGCATTCTCTGGGTATTCCCATACAGAAGTGGGGGTCATTCTGTACTCATTCCCAACAGCAGGGATATGACCTGTGATGACGCTGTGGCTGAATGTGGGGTGTGCTGACTGCATGTGTGCTATGGAAGCTTCTTGCAGCTGACTCACAGTTATACGTGGGGCATTCCCCTTATGCTGGCTTGTGCAGGGACATCAGTAGTTTCTCAGTACTTCATAACTCTGCCTTTTGTGGTCTGCCAGTGATTGGCCAGACTACATCAGTATTCCATACTACACAGACAACTAATGTGCTGCTAACCTACATGTACAATTCCAAAGGTGTGTCCATTTGACAGTTACATTTTATATACTCTGTCTAGGGTACTTCTACCTGTGTACTGTGTTTATGTCTGGGCCCAGGTCTATTTTACATGATATGGCCGAGACCATATGAGTGACTTTTGAAAAGCTGAACATGTAAAGTAAACACAAAAACACAACAAACACTTATCTAAAAGCTGTTAGCAGGGGGGCTACACCCCCTGCACCCCCCATGGGGTTTTCTGCCCCCACACCCCCATAACTTAAATATGCCAACTCCAAGATCACACTACAGTGCGGAAGAGGGAAATTTTCCCATTCTGCACTGTATGGAGATAGCAGTTCCCCATGGTCGGCTTTTCAAATGTCGATCATATCGTCTCGGCCATATGAATTTCAAATTTGTGAAAAGTTGATCATGTGAAGGCGACCCCTGTGCCCACATTCATCCCATGTCCATCTTTCAGATGGTGACAAATATTACATCCAATCAATTAGTATGGATTACTGCTGGATTGGGTCTTGCTTGGATGCATTGTTGGAACATAGTCCTGTCATCAAAAGTACTGGCCATAGGCCACCGGGACACAACCCTTCATGCATACATGCTAACCAGTTCCACACAATATACAACACAAAACAACCTAACACACAGACCCCTGCATATTGTACACATGCAACAATCTATCCTACTAATTTGGCCAGCTCAGGTAATCTGTGTTCCACTGTTATTATACCCACACGTGCATGTTACTACATTTCTACATAGGATTATGGAGGTGGGGCACACCTGACAACTGTAAACATTTGCTATGACTGTACTGGTATTTTAGGTACTCTGTTGGCTTCCATTTCATTCTGTATTCTGACCTATCATGCAGACTAGAGGCATATCAGTGTAGTACAGATCTTAGGTTTTATTGACCTACATTTCAGTTTCAGACTTCTTACCCTTCAGAACTAACATCCAGCCTGACCTGTTGTAGTCTGTGTAGGTCTGGATGGAGTGCTGTTCTCTGTTGCCATCAATCTGAGGCCTTAGCACAGCCTTTCTTTGTGGTCATCTACACCTGTCCTGCTGGCTGAGACTGTTGTTGGGTATGTGAGCCTCACTGACATGCATGTGTGTGTCCTATGGACACACATTTGGCCCACCACATGTCCTGCAGTAGGATTTGTCACATTGTCTAGTACTACCTACTATGTTGACACCAGTTTTTGTTATGGATTTCATGCTGCCCATATAGGTGTCTACTATCTGCTGCCATTCCATTCAGCCACCTGATTCCCTTGCATGCACACATCCGTACCATGGATGCAAGTAGCAGAACATACTACTCCATTCAGCAACTGATAGGGAGAGTGACTTACCTTGTAGCTGTGCCAGTATTGAGGATAGTGCTGGAGAGCTGATTATGTCAGATGCACATAGTACACTCCCTATACATGGTTAAGCACAGGTAGTGTCATGTTTGGCATCCCTTTTACTGTATGTGCTAGCAAGAAAGGTGCCATTAACTGGGTTCCTACCCTGTCAGTGTATGTGTTATTCGTTGCCTCTTTGCTAAAGCCTGGGCATACTGGGCATGCCTCCTTCTGCCTACAGGGGCAGGCTCAGGTTGTTCCTCCTCTGAATCAGTCTGTGCCTGTGCTGGCCTTGGCAATGGTGGGGCACTGTGTGGCCCTGCCCCGTGCTGTTCCTGCTGCAGCTGCTTCCGCAGGATCATATTGTGTAGCATGGCACATACAAGGAAAATCTGGGTACATGTAGCTGGAGAGTACTGCAAGGCTCTACCGTATATGTCCAGACACCAGAACCATGACTTGAGCATCCCAAACACATGCTCTATTATGATTCTGGTTTGTGCGTGTGCCTTATTACAGAGTTCATGTTCAGGTGTGTGTGCATTTCTGATGGGTCTCATCAGCAACGGCTCCAGTACGTAACCAGCATCCCCCACTAGGTGGCCATATGGGATGTCCCCACTGGTAAATCTCTGGTACAGCTGTGTCATATACCAGATGTGGGAGTCATGACAGCTTCAAGGGCTGCCAGCACACACATTTATTATAATGCCCTGCACATCACACAAGACCTGGCAGTTAATGGAGGGGAAGCCCTTGGCAGTTTATATAGACCCTACCCCGCTCACTGGGTAGTACTTTGATGTGTATGTGCGTGCAGTCTATAGCACCCACTACCTCAGGTTATTCTGCTATTTGGTGGAAGAGACACATACTGCTGGTCAATGCCTCACGGGTGTTGTGGAAATATATGTGCTCACTGGCATGTGCTGACATGGCATCCAGGAACTGGTGGAGTAGCCTGGATGCTGATGCCTGTGAGATCCTCATGATATCCCCAGCTGACCTTTGGAAGGTACCTGTGGCTAGTATTCTTAAGCCTACATATACCTTGGCATCCACTGGGATGGGTTCCCCTCTGTTGGTTCTGTGTATTAGGCATGGCCAGCATAGCTCAACAATTTGCTATAGGAGGTCCCTGTGCACCCTATAGCACTCCACTATCTCCAGCTCATGTAGCCCCTGGTAGGTTACCCTGGGTCTGTACACTCTTCTCCTTCTCCTTACTGTGGGTTGGTCATCAGCATTCTCATCCTGACAACCCTCAGCCTTCACATATTGATTTATGACAGCTCCTATCATTTTGTTAGTTTTGTTAGGTAAAATTTCCCCGTTTGTGTACACCAGTGGTGTAGAGTTTGTGGGAAAAACCAGAGTGAAAGGTGTTTGCATAGTTTATAGTAGTGTTCTGGGCTGGGATGGGCTGCTGCCTGTGTAATTGGCTGATTCAGATACATTTCACCTGCCAGCTATGCTAGTTCTCCTTGATTACCTTCCTACTGCTGTTTTCCCTTCCAATTGCCTTTCTGTTTAAGCCCTGAGGCTCACCACACAAACCCAGTTCTCAGATGTGAACTGACCTGCTATTTCCTGTTTTTTTTTTGTTTTGTTTAAAACACGGTGCGTGGTGCACACATCCATTTAGGCAGTGTAAATACTGCTAGGCAGCTTCAGACACACACCTTTCCTTAGCAGTGCTTAGCTAAGGGCAAACATGGGCCACTGTGCTCCAATAAGTTTACAGCAGTCATGACACTCCCCCCTCATGAGGTCATCTAGCTCTTAGGCTTAGACCATGGTGTTATTCCACCTACATGGTTGGGTGCAAGCTAACACTGAGGGGAAGCTCTGTGTTTCAATATCATTCCCCTCATTTGCATAGAACTGATTGCTAATGTATGGTTACAAAATTGACACTCAGCCTTCGCCATTAGCAACCACTATTCCATGGTCTTGTTATGTTATCCATGCCATTGACTATTATAGCAAAATGATGTTGATTTAAAAGCTTATTTCCAGCTCTTTTTCTTATTTTTGGGCTGATCTCATTTGCGCACCACTGCCCTACGCTTAAAAGGCCAAAATCGGCCAAAAAAAGTTATTTTTTATAATTTTGAATCTAGTTTTCATGCCTATGGCCATATATTTGGCCATTGGTATGCCTAACCCTTATAATACATGCTTTTTATCAGCTGTCATGCCTCCATTTTGTAGTTTCCAGAAATGTATTCAGCTACTGGCTGAATACATTTCTGCAGTCTACACTATTCCTGCATGGATGCCTACCTGGTTTCTGGAATGCTAATTCACTTCATTTGCTTGGTTTGCACCAGCAAATGAGGTAATTAGCATACAGGGGCTGTGTCCATGCAGGAATAGTGCAGGAGCACTCATGCACGTCCTGGGAGCTGATTCCTGGATCGCACGTCAGCCATATTGCCTGCAGCAGCTCTTGCACTATTCCTGCACACCATGCAGAGCTTGCTGAATCTTGGGGACTGTTTCTACTACCTTTTAAAATCAATTTACCATTCAAAGCAGTTTTTATAGAAGTCTTTCCTGGTTATATGATCCTTCTATAACTACAATACTTCCCCACTATCCAGTTTTATCTCCTAATTTCTCATTTATTCTTTTTGTTTTCTTTCCTATTTTAATATACTCCATTTCTTCCATTACCTTTATCCATATTGCTAGATGATCTGAGAAACCCATCACTACTGTATGTTTATCTGGTACCCCCAAGCCTTCCAACAATGAAAAGTACTCAATTTCGGATCCAAGTGCCCCTTCTATAAGCCCACTGACTTTTGTTACACAATGCTAATTATCGCATTTTATCACTTCCTGTATTTTTTACATCTTTCCCTTTTTTACAGTTTCCCATCCCCCCGAAATTATAATTTTCTTATTAACCACAACATAGTCTAATATTTGATGCAATATATTATCTCTTTCCTTGCTAGTTACATATATATATATATGGTTCAATAACCGACGGTACACAAACACGAAAACCCCATACACTGCACACACAATACATAATTATTAAAACAAAACACATCCCATTCCACAAACCACACACACAACACAAGCACACCAAAATCCCTAACCCTAACTCACTAACCCTAACTCACTTAACCCACCCCTATATATATATATATATATATATATATATATATATATATATATATATCTATATAAAAAACGCTATAATTCTGTAATCATGTTCTCTCCATTGCACATTCACAACAGTTAACCTTCCCATCCTTACCAATGTTACATTTACTATTTTCACTGTTTTTAACACAACACAGTCATGCCAGAACAATGGTCACTTCCTATGTTCCGTATTATATTTTCACCCTACAATGCTTCTTTTTTACAATATTTACTCACTTGTCAGGAATCTTAACTAGGTACTTACGTATTATCGCAACCACATTTTCTGACGTGCTGGACTTTCTTGTCTTTTACTCAAACAGCGACAAGGAAGTGTAATCAGGAAGGGTAGACTGTAAAAAAACTCTTCTGGGATGTTGGTGGTGGCTTTTTAAAATGAGTAAGGGTTCAAATTTGAGGATTTGTGGCTAGCGTGCTTGAAAGACATCAAGCATTGAATTCAGCGAGCGATCACAGTGGCTGTCTGTATATATGTACATTGGCCTGAAAGGTGTGTGGGCAGTCATAGCATACGATGTTAGAAACACACACACACACACACTCACACTTCCAATGAATTAGCTGCTTTTGAGCACACTAGCCACAAATCCTAACATGTGCAAACCCTTACTCATTTTACAAACCCACCACCAAGATCGTGTTTTAACAGTCTACCCTTCCCGATTACTTTTTTTAAGAAGTTCGACTGGGTACTGCTTTGCTTTTCTTTCCTGATGCTTTCCGTTCTCAGGGCAAAGGTTGATAAAAAGGAACGCGGATCGCGTTTTAAGTGGAATGTTGGACTTTCTTAACTGACATCTTGAGATGCTGGCAGTAAATGGGGAAACCTATTTTTCAAACCTTATTTTTTCAGCCATTGAAGTGAAAAAACATCCTAAAAACAATAACACATTAAAGAAAACATGTCTCTGAGGTTTTGTCATACTTCATTGGTCCCAGTTGACACAAGGAGAAGCAACCAGCATTAGGGCGAAAATGTGGTTGCAATAATACATAAGTACCCTTAACTAATTTTACAGAGTAGCTTTGACATTACATTTATTGCTCCAAAACCCCTATCCTTCTTACAGTGTTATTATATTAATACTGCTCAGATTTAGTGAATGTACTCTAAAATTGTTACCTTTCCTTCTTTGTAAGTTCAGGGAAAATTACTTTAAATTTTTCTTTTCTTATTTTTACTCTTTCCTCATGTGAATGTTTTTTTCCCCCCTGGGTTCCTGCACAAACACTCCTTGTTACACAGAATCACATTTTTCACTGGCAAGAACTTAACAAAATTATTAATATCAGTCCTTTCTCCTGATCTTCTTCCTGCATGCACTCTATCTCATTTTTTCCCCTCTATGTTTTTCTGTCTTATACAGGTTCTTCTTTGCGTAGTTCACCTTTCCACCAACCTCTTGTTGTCCTTCCTCTTTTGTTTTCTTCCCTTTGCCATTTTTCCTTATGTACTGTTTGCTCTTGACAATCCATCCAAAAGTGTCCTTTTTTATACAACCTGCATTGAAGCACACACCTTGCTGTATGTTCTTTCTCACAAAACTGGTTACGTTGTATCTATCACAATTAATAATTAAATGAGAAATGTTCCCACAAAAGAAACATAATTTATACTTGCCAGTATATCTTAATGCCCCTCTGTGACCAGCTACAAAATAACATTTGGCAAGTGTTTCATCATGATTTTTTCCACATTTTAAAGCCACATCCAACCTCCATGCTCAGTTCAATAAGTTTATTACATTTTTATCTTTCAGAATATTATCAATAGTTTTACACAGACCACGCATGCTTTTTTTAACATTGTCTTCTTCCAGTTCATCATTTCTAAACTGCAAAGTAACATTTTTTTTTATTTTAAACATTTAAGTGACTGCCAGAAAACAAATCGTTGTTGTTCCATGGATACATGTACTTTTTGTTACACATTTCCAGAAATGTCATTATCAGTTCATCAGTTTCCAATGTTAAGCCACAAAAAGTATCTGTCCCAGTATGTATAAAAGACCAAATTTCTTGAGCTTTAAAAGTGAGAACAATGTCATTCTTCTTCTTTTCAGCTTTTCCCGGTTAGGGGTCACCACAGCAGATCACCTGTCCGCTCATGATTGGCAGTGGAGTTTTACAGTGTCGAGTTGCCTGTCCAGTGCCCAATCTTCCACTGAAGGCACACGCATGCACACACTCACACCTAGGCCGAATTTGCAATGTTCAATCCACCTACAGCATGTCTTTGGGATGTGGAAGGAAACCGGAGCACCCAGGGGAAACCCACGTGACCACAGGGAGGACATGCAGACTCCGCACAAAAGGCACCCCAGCCAAGGATCGAACCGGATGACCTCTTGCTGTGAGGTGACAATGTTCTTATTCCCTCATCTCTACAGTTTTACAAGCAGTATGTTGCTGATCTCTCTTTTTGCCCACTGCCACTGCTGCATATGTTTTAGTTACTACATTAACTGCTGTCACAAACTTATCAGGTTGTTGCTGCTTTCTAATTTTCTGACACTGCTGCATATGTTTTAAATGCTTCTCTGCTGCCACATCACTTGGTTCCTTGTCCCCATCACTATCCTCAGCACTTCTGCCATTGTAGCCTATTAGACAGCAAAACTGTCACTTGGATCACCCTGCTTGACTATTTTTAACAGAACATCATCTACGAGCCCTCCTGATGCCACTTCTGTTATCTGCACCACTTCAACAGACTCATTTACTTCCTTCTCCATGGAGACAGGTAAACGCTGCTCATTTGTAACATCAGCCACATAGGAATCTGTGATTTGTAACATCCACTGCAGAGGAATCTGTGTTTACATTCTGAGACTCCATGTTTAACAATTTTTGTCTCTGAATTCTTACTTTCCATGTTCAAACTAAATAGCTTTTTTCTCTTCCTGCATGCTGCTGCTTCCCTTAGGCATCTTCCTTGTTGCTGTAGGAGCCCTCTGGCACCATCTACCAGTTTCAAAAAGTAGGGGAAGTTCCCCAGTTCTCTAGCCAAAGTGCTCCTAGTAGTATAAATACCACCTTGGGTCTCCCATATAAACAGGCTACTAGCCTAGTGGGACTAACCTGGTCAACAAAGGATAAATAAAAATAAATAATCAACTTGTTTACTTCGTTAAAGTCACATAAAGATTACCTGTTAATTCACTGTGAGTAGACTGATCCCTGCTGACAATGTATAGTTTGTTGTTTGTAATAGCAAATACATAATTTTTCTGTTTCAGCAGATCATATGAATTTAACTGTGTGGTTCAGTTAATTCAGCTCAACAACTTAAAACTGAAATTTTATTTTGCTAAGCTAAGTAATTGTTTTGGAAGCTGTGCTCACTTACTCATTTTAATTAAATATGGAATTGATTAGAAGACTATAGTAATCACTTGGGGACATATTTCTTGAAAGAAACAATAACTTATGAGCTAATATGTGTTTTCCCCTATGCTAAAAGTTGCAATCTGCATTACAATAAGGCTTCTGTTTCATTTGCATCTGGTAGCTGAACTGCCTTACTATTAGTGCTTGGCTAAAGTTACTTACTACAGTTAAACAATTAGGCTTGGATCACAATGTTATACACCAGAGGCTGACCCCAAAAATTATAAACTTTGCCTATATTATGCACAGGTTAATAGACTACCATCATCACCACTGTTGAAACTGATTTTGATCTGAAAAAATATTACCCATTCAGCATAATTCTTAGGTTTCCTGTCATTTAATATACTTCCTGCATATCAGCATTAGCTGCCATTCTTTCTAAGAATGTGTTGCCATTGTTGATGTACTGTTATAAGTCTTGCTTTTTCCATTTCTGCCTCAAACGTGTCCCAATGTTAAATACATTATTCAAATACTATTGCTAGAATGCATCCACAACTATGGTTTAGCTGGTTGATGCTTCAAACCATACAAGAAATACAACCCAGAAAAAAAAAATAGTTGTACAGTATAAGCTGCATAATACCACCAGTGTAGAGGACTTTGCTCTACCTTCTTTTCTTAAATTTACTACCTCCACAGTTGCATAACCATGGAGAAAAGGAAAAAGCCCAGACACATTGCATCATTGCTGACACAAACACACACACACACACACACACACACACACACACACACACACACACACACACACACACATACATACATAAAAACTGTATCAGAAGTGAATAGTTTAAGATAGCAAATGTAATGAGTTGAAGCCTCAGCTGTTTGGAGCTCACTGACTAGTAGGTTATCTTTCACAATTACTTATCTTACATAGTATGATGATTGTTGAGCTGAATTACATTATTCCTGTTCTAAATGATATGCACATGAGAATAACTAAGATATCTGTTATTTGGAAATAACCTCTCCTTGCTATTTCTGCAGTTGTTTTGATGTCCTTATTGCCATTTGCCGCAGTGCATGGTTTTACTATTATGCACTTACTATCACTACCTGATCTGTCATTCTGTTGCTGAATGTTGGCTTACATGTCATGATTGTGTACCTTCATCATAACTGGTCACATGTTGAGGGCAGCTCATAGATTTACTTCTACATCCCCCTACATCTACATGCTGATGAGATCTTCTGTGCGCTTTGTACTATTTCTTTTTATCTCATAGTTTGATATTAAACCAAGAAGGATAAGGAAGATATTTATGCCATTCTGTTTCTGTTATCAAAATAAGAATATAGAATTCTGTATAACCTGCTTCTTCTTAACAAACTAAATAGCAGAAGCTACTTCATTCATCTAATTAAGGCATTGCAGAGATTATAGACTCACCAACCATATAAAACAAAGATCATTCCTGTCCATATTCAAGCACAACTTGGATCTATAGATGAGAAACAGAAAATGTACTCCAAGACTGTCTCCTGTACTACTACTACTGATGGACAGAGGCAGATGCTAAATACTTGATTCTATATTATAACATCAAATTTTATAAAGTTCAAATGTTATAATATCGGACCAGTTTTGTCGAATGCTAAAAACAGCGAAGGTGCAGGACACCGAATTCTTTCCCAGGGAAAGAATTCGGTGGGCCGTTGCTGTGGCTTCGCTGTTTTCAGCTTTCAATATGTTGAAACGTTACAGGTCGGGTTCAGGTAAGTGTGCGATTGTGTGTAGGTTAGGGTTAGGGGCGGGTTAGGTGAGTTAGGGTTAGGGAACGGGTCAGGTAAGTGTGCGGTTGCGTGTAGGTTAGGGTTAGGGGCCGGGTTAGGTGAGTTAGGATTAGGGTGCGGGTGAGGTGAGTGTGCGATAGTGATGTACCTTAGGGTTAGGGTTGGGTTAAGATAAGTGGATAGCTAGTAGTGTATGTAAAGTTTAGTTTAGGTTTAGGTGTAGGATTTTAAGTGTATGTGTGTGGATTGCTGTTTTTTGTGTGTGCTTGTGTTGTGTGTATGTTTCTCGGAATAGTGTTTTTTCCCTGGGAAAAAAATCACTATTCTGACTGTTCGATGTTTGCGGATTTCGGTGTTTAGGGTTTAATATTATAACATTCGAACTTTGTAGATTTTGATGTTATAATATAGACCCAAATACTTTATCCCAAGCGTGGGTCCCCTCAAATTATCTATGGTATGAAAACTGCTATTCTCATTAGGAGGTAATAGGTAATTATCATCCATGGGATGAGTAAAGGCAATCTCTAACCAAATGGGATAGTTAATTTGTGCACAAGAAGGGAAATTGATTAGGCTTAAAATGGCTCTCAAGGGCAGGTAGCCTAGTATTTACCTATGGCCCTGCAGCCACTACTACATGCAGGTATTTAACATTTTACAGCAAAATGTTAACAGAACTGCTAACTATGGTTTTAAGCATAACAGCATCTGGTATTTCTTGCTAACAAGTTAAATAATATTAGTGGTTTTGCCCTATCAGCATGCTCTTGGCCTTGTAACTATTTCAGAATCATTTATATCACTTGCTCTCATTTTTCATTCTAGATCAGTTTTGATATGACATAAATAACTGAGAAAGGTGACATAATATTGCTGGGCAAAAAAAAAAAAACAAAAAAAAAAACAGCTGGTCTGTATGGATACTTTGATGATAGCAGGAGACTTCCCAAGATGTAAAATGTCCCACTGGTTTATGAGGAAACTATTTCCTTGTAGATTTGTAAAGCTATATTTTGTGGCTTGCTAACTAACATTCTTTTCTCTACATTCATTAATGAAAAAAACTGCTCCCATAACCTTTTCAAAGTGAAAATTAATACTATGATGTGACATCAGTGTCCTTGAAGAGCAAAGACCAAACGTGTTGCTTCTTATCTCAGTTGTGACCTCAAGCTGAACATCTTAGAACAAACCTTGCTTAACTTGGGCATTGACAATGATCCGTATTTGCATCTATTTGCATGTTATCTTCTTAACAGATTTGCACTTATTTGTTTCTTTTTCAACACCTTTTTGAAGTGGCTAGTCAGCTATTATATTTCCATGATATTGTAAGTAAATAAAACCAATGCAATTTATTATTAAACTCTGAAGATTTGCAAATGGTGCTGCATATAAACTTCATACAGACCAAACATAATTATCTAGACTGTATTCTGTGAATCTGTACAAACTAGCTAGAATATACCCTTGGATATTCTTAACTTCCTACACTATGAGCACATCCTACTGTTCTCTAGATAATTTAAATGTGATTATCAGGAATGAGTCTGCCATGACCTCAGATAAATTCTGAGACCGAGTTAATACCTGGGTTTCCCGGGAGCAACTCAGGGAATTAGAGAAGATACAGACAAGAAACAGAGCAGCAAAAGCTTGTTACACTGTATAACTTTAGGAAAAAGGGAGTGTGCAGTCAGTAGTAACCATGTATACAAACTATCAAGACTTTTGATGGCTAGAAGTCCCACCCAGTGATTGGACAAACAATCTTGACACCAAGAAATCCTGCCCCCTTACATGATTATTTTTAGCAGAAGTACCACCGAAGAAGATCTATCTATCAGTTCCTTGATATGTTAAAAATCACACTCCCTGAGTCAACAGTATGGAAGATTCGCCCTGAATGTGTGGCTTCTAAAAGTATGCCTGGAAGTATAGCTTTATTCCCATGATGATTTTGCCATCCTCCATTTTACTGCATCATATTGTGATTGCTTGGTATTATTCTCTGTGGGGCATTTTGTATGTTTTCTCCTGCTCATTTTACTCATCTGCATCCCCATTTGTTGATATTGTCTGTTTTCCATTCTTAGCAATCTACAGTATTTATGCTTCCCTATACATTTCTCACTCCAGTGGCCTCCATATGGAGGCTGTAATTTGATTTTTATGAGCTCTCATTTCATGAGTGCTGTCTCAACTATAGTTGAGGCATACCCCACATCTGATGTGACAGCTGATGCTATTAGCACAAGATAGTGCTCAAATTCCAACTGTAGCTTATAAAAGCAGGCCATGTGCAGTTTCTGCATTGAGTGCTTACATTGGTTTGCTTCTGTGTGTCATGGGCAAATATAGCCCTGAAATGGATGATGCTAAATCAGCACTTCATTTGCAGTGGCCAGTTCCTTGGCAGTAGAGAATAAACAGTTGGATTGTGGCACAGGCAAATTGATAGACAACTTAATGAGGAGTTTCTATATTAAGTAAACCAAAAAGCACTAAATGAACAAACGACAAACCAGGTAAACCAAACAAAATGAGCTGCAGGAAACACAAATCCAAGGCTGACGATGTAAAATAAAATTTAATAAAGTAAGCACATGCTTTCGGAGGGCTCAATGGCACTCCTTCTTCAGACAACAAAGTTAAAAAAATGCTTAAACTGATAAGCACATTTATATACAAATTAATTATGCTAATTGAATGCTTTCAAACGAGCAAATCACGTAACCCCATTAAAGGAGTATGTTCATACTACCAACACCAACAATCAAATAAATACTTTCATCTTAAAAAATGTATATCTTTGTACACCATTAATAAAGCCTAACACAAAAGGAAAAAAATATAACCTTAAGTGATTAAAAATCCAAGTAGACTTCACATTATGTGTCTATTAGTTGTATTTTAAAGAACTTCTCGTTGAAAAGATAATATGGGTGGGCTGTTTTTATTCTTTTAAATTTATAGGTTTAATGTGAAGTCTACTTGGATTTTTATTAAATTTTATTTTACATTGTCAGCCTTGGAGTTTCTATATTGCTGTACCTAATTTTATCACACCAGATGATAACAAAGAATGGTTGGTGGAGGAAGACATGTGATAAAATTAGGCATAGTGTCTACAAAAAAGAATTAATATGAAGGATTAAAAGCTAAACTTATACAGCTACTACAACAGCTGATGACACAACACTTAAAGGAAAACAGTGAATGGTCCTAAACTGAGTCTCTGTCCCAGAGAAGGCACAGCTGTATATATGAGGCAGAGGAAAACTACAAGAATGGGGTATTTTGAGAACTGTGTGAACATCTGCTACTGCAATACATAAAACTACTGTATGAAGCAGAAGCCTGGAAACCTTGGTATTTTGACACAGTTCAGGCAATATATGACACTTCAATGCAATTTAATCAGCTCGTATGCATTTCAAAGGAACTAGAATATATGAATGAACAATGAAGTGATAGAACATGGGTAGCTATTGAAGAACTATGATACCAGGCAGCCATAAAAAATGCTTTTGAAACTATGCACAGAAAGAAAGCCTCATTACATATTAATTGTACCTATACGACATGGGAAGTTCTCACGGCAAGTACTGTGAGCAACCTGAAAACAGAGAAAATGGCTCATCTTTAGGTGATGAATCAAAGAAATATTTGAAAGAAAATGTTATGAACCTTTATAAGAATATTAGAGTTATGCAGATTAGTGACAACACTGCCAAAAAGACATGTAACACCCCAAACTAGGGATATCTCTATGTGGTTTGCCAACCAACTATGGCATCAGTTGGCTGAATCTGAGGTGATCAAGCAGTTGGTCAGCCTTATCAGTACCATCAAGAATATCCTGGTGTGGCTGGCAGGCTCACATGACCAGATGGATCTAACCATTGGGTCACCATTGGCAAAACTTTTTCTGTCCATGACATCAGCCACAGAAGAGACTACTGTTTTGTGCTGCTTTCACAAGAATGTGATATAAAAGAACTTGCGCAAGAGGGAGTGTATAAATATTTGGGAATTGATAAAGGATCAACAACAAAACATGAACAGATGCGAAAAACCTTAGTAAGGAATACTTCAGAAGACTTAAATTAATCCTGAAACAGCATTGACACCTAATAACAAAATCCAAGCTATAAACCAATTTGCTCTTCCTGTCCTAAGTTGCACTTTTGGAGTGACTGACTGGCCCCAAAACATATTTGACAGATTAGATGGAAACATACTCCAATAGGTGCAGTGCATAATTAAAACCAATAACCAAAAGATAGAAACTCACTGAAAGAGGGTCCCAATGGATAAAAAAGAAATACTTTATTAAAAGCAAGTACTTGCTTTTAATAATATATTTATTTTTTATCCATTGGGACCCTCTTTCAGTGCATTTCTATCTTTAGATTAGATGGGAAAACACGAAGGATGCGTCATGCTCACCAAATGATTTACAAAAATCAGTGTATACCAAGATTATATATTCCCTGTTCTGAAGGCAGGATAGGCCTCCTTGAAATTGATTATATGTATAGATCTTCAGTCGTGGGACATCATACATATCTGCTGACCTCACAAGACCCAAACGTAGTGAGGGTTTTGACACATGAGGAGAATAAATCTAAGATGACTTCTTTGCTTAATCTAGTAGAAGCATATCAGCGTCAAGCTGGAATGAGAATTAGACCAGATATAGTGGTCCATGAAAAGAAGACAAACGTAGCATTCATCACTGAAATCACTACACCCAGTGACTACAGTGTCTTGTGTACAGAAAGATACAAAGTCATAAAATATCAGGATTTGCAGACAGAAACTAGAGCAATGTGGAAGAAAGATATCCAGACAGTTCCAATAGTAGTAGGAGCAACAGGTCTTATAAAAAAAAATCTGCAATCATATATAGATATGTTATTTATTTATTTATTTATTTATTTGACATTTGTTTACTGGGGTGGTCTGACTGGGTCTACAGATCCCATTTTCAGCAGAGGCCTGGGGAGAAAAGCTCCACATACAGTACAATACAAATGCAGTATAATCCAACATAATAAAATTTACATTAGAAATATTATACAAAAAATAAGTTGAAAGAACAAACTGCTAAAAGATGTTGCAGTATTTTACTACCCATCTAGACAATTCTATACAGTCAAAACACTACAGATAATAATAGTCACTCTCACCATACATGATGTAGATAGTGTCCAAAAAAAAAGTACATAGGTAGTGCAATGTGTGACATTGACTGTTATAGTACATGCAGAATAGAATGTTAGTTTCAGTTAGGAAAATAGCAGCCAGAAATTTAGTGATGCAGATAGATAGTGAGAGAGAGTTAAGAAGAATAGAAGCAATAAAGCCTGAGCAGTAGCTTAAGGATATGGTATAGAAGCAAAAAAGGAGTTAGAAGAGCATTAGGATCTTGCAGTCTGTGAGTGATTGAAATGTGACAGAAAGAGGAAGACCTGAGCATTAGGCAGGCTTTATGCAGGAGCAGAGCCATGTATTTTTGAGATGATTTTTTAAACAGGCTTTGAAATGGGTTAGGCCAGGTATAGACCTGGTAGTGAATTCCAAAGTAGAGAGACAGAGTGTGAATACAGAGAGTGACCAGGTTTTCTTGTGGGTTTTGAGATAGCTAAGAGATTTTTGTTTTCTGATTGCAGGGATTGATTTGGTGTGTAAGGTGTAACTAGATTGGCTAGTGCAGGGCAGGCAGTAGGCTTAAAAATAAGGTTGTAGAAGGTGGATAGCTGAATAAAGGCAAGTTGGTTGGGGAGTTCAAGCCAGTTTAATTCTAGGAGTGGTTTACAGTGAAGTGTGTGATATCTGGAGGTTGTGGCAAATTTTGCAAGTTTGTTGTAGCACTGTTCCAACTTGCGTAGTGTGGCATTTTGTAAGTTAAGATGGGGCACCATAAAGAAAGGATGGAAGTGAAAATGTTTTTGCAAGGGAAGTTTTGGTTGATGCAGTAAAGAAATGTTTGTTTCTATATACGAGTCCCAGTTTTTGATGTGTTTTCTTTATATTTTGCTGTATATGGGGGTCAAATGAAAGTTTGTTGTCAATGATAACACCTAGAAGTTTGGTTTCCTGCACTATTTCAGTGACAGTGTTGTCAGATGCAAGGATGTTGAAATGATCAGTGACAGGGGAGGTAGTTTTGGGATGAAAGAGTACTAGTTTTGTCTTCTTTGGATTAAGAAAGAGTTGGGCATTTCTTAGCCAGGATTTGACTGCAGTAAAGGACTGTCATCAGCATACTGAATGAGGGACCCAGGGTGAGAGTCAGTGTGACGGTTGTTTGTTAAAATGTTGACGAGTAGGGGTCTTAGGATGGAGCCTTGGGGGACTCCAGTAGGGTTGTAGAGGAAGGGTTAGAGTTCATTGGACCATTTCACTGCTTGTTTACAATCCTTGAGGTAGCTATGAAACCATTTTACTGTGTTATGTGAGAAGCCTAGGTTAGACAGTATGTTCAAAAGTAAGGGGTGTGACACTGTGTCAAAGACCTTGGAGAGATCAAGGAATACTGAGGCTATATAGCGTCCTGCATCTCTGGCCTTGTTCATGGTGTCTGTAAAAGATAATAGGGTTGTAGCTATGTTGTGGCTAGGTCGGAAGCCATGTTGGGTTTTGGTTAAAAGATTGTTTTGTAATAGTTATTGCATTACCTGCTGATGGATACTTTTCTCGAGAATTTTGGATATGGGTGACAAGATGGATATAGGACGGAAATTGGATGGATCAAAAGAGTTGCCTCCTTTGTGGTTGGGGGTGATGTGAGATTGATTCCATATGGCAGGTACTTCTGATTCAGATAAAGACCAATTTATAAGGATACTGATTGGTTAGGCGACTGAGTTAGCAGCCAGTTTGAGGTAGTATGGGGGAGATTGTCAGCTGAAGTAGAGCAGGGTTTTAGTTTATGTAGCAGTTTCTTAATGGTGTCAGTGGGTATGGGCTGAAATGAGAATGGGATTTGTGTGACATTTTGTTGAGTAGGGGGTTAGTTATGACAGGGTTAGAAGTAGTTGATGGCCTGGGGTTGGTGTCTGAATATGTTGAAAGAAAGGGGGGTCCAGCATTAGGGGTGTTAGTTAATAAGTCCAAAATTGATTTTATGAAGTGCTTGCTAAAGTTTCCAGCTATTTGTGATGAAGGAGTATCTGGTGATAGGGTGTGCTCTCCATTTCTTCCAGTTGTTACCAATACATGTAACCATGAAATACATGTATGTTAACAATACATGTAACTAAACGAATTGCAGAAGGAGTCATTACTGGGCACATTGTGGGTGCTGTGAAGAGCACTTTTGGCTGACATCGAAGATAAAACAATAGTAATTTGTCTTAGGAATGGGGTCCATTCACGTCATGGTATTAGAAAGACTTGAAGAAATTAAAAAAAGAGACTGTTGTCTAGGTGGGTTCTCCTATAGGCTGGTTAGACAGGGTGCCTCTATACACCACACAGTCTCGAACCCTCAATCAAAATATCTCCATCAACAATTGTGCTCTATCTGAATAACTGCATATTTCCACTGTAGGCCAATCCTTTTATGTCTATATAGCCCCTGCATGTGTCACTGTTTTGTGTTTGTTTGTCTGCAAGTGTTTTCTCCTCTGCTATCTCTATCATTCCCATGTAAGCTCCTTGCTAGCGTCACAATTTACCCTTCATGAAATATATGCAATCAGCATTTGCCACCTGAAAACAATTCCCTTATTTCACACAATCTATCATTCTTCATGATTACCCCTATATTTGGATGTATTCCTCTGCTTCATATTCACCTTCTGTACTTTTTACCTTACATTGTCACCCTTTCCTCACAATTTCTATAATGAACTGTTTTGGTACCTTGCTGTACTGCCCATCTATGCCTGAGTTGTTGCTATGAGGGCACCATATTAATCATGTAAATGAGCATAGTCTTGGGCACTCTGACTTACTGTTCTTGTCACATTGGTTATATGACCACTTGTCACACAGTTCAATTGCTTCTGTTTAGTAGCTGTACTCCTGCCAAGAATGCAGCAACTTTAACTGACTGTGTAGCCCTTTACTTGGGACATTGGTGCATTGCTGGGCATACTAAGCATCAAAATAGCACTGGCCCATGCTGCTCTATGGGATCCTTGATGCTTAGAGTTGAACCGTGGCAAGTTGAGATGTTTCTGTATACCATTAACAGTTATGTTAGTACTATGAATGCAACAAGGTTAATTATACGCATCTCTATAAAATCCATGATATTTTATATATATATATATATATATATATATATATATATATATGTATTCATGCTTTACTTAAGTGAGAAAGTTAATTATGCATAGCATTATAAAAGGCTTGTTGTTTCATATAAATTAATGCTGTATTTTTAAATGAAAAAAATGTCATTTTTTATAAGTCTTAACAAAAAATATTGGGTTCATTTTAACACTGAACCATAAGCAGCACTGATTAATTGCAACTGTTGATGCTTTAAGAGTTTAAATGAAACATCTACACAAGAAGGATATGAAAAAGAGAAGCAGACTTTAATTCATGGGTTTCACATCACACTCCTCATATCGCTTCAATAACTGAGACCTGGCTAAAACCATCAATAAAAATGAGGAAGTACTACCACTGGGTAAAGCACAGCATGAAATGAGAATAAGGGTGAAAAAGGTGAAGAAGTGCATCTATTTGTCTCCAAATTTCTGCGGTTTGCTTTCTCCGTTGCTTTTTTCAAAACTGTCTCGCTATGTTAAATGGGTTTAACATAGCGAGACAGCTTTAAAGCTAAAAAGCAACAGAGATCTTGCTTTCTCCGTTGCTTTTGCCCACAGCTCTGATGTACTGCAAAGGCATACGCATGCACAGTACATCAGAACTGCCGCGGAATACCAGACAGCTGCAGAAGGGCAGCAAGGAGGCATTATACAATGCCATTATTTAAGAAAAGTAATTATTTTTTTTCTTAAATAATGTCATTGTATAATAGCAATAACCCACTTCTGGGTGTGGGTAATGCTGGATTTACCCACGGTTGGCTTTGTTTGGTCACCAAATCACGCCAACCGTGGGTAAATCCAGTATTACCCACACCCAGGCGTGGGTTATTGCTATAATATAATTCATATTAATAGAGCAAGCAAATCTATAGAATTATGTGTCATTGAACTATATTCGGTCAGATACATTCTTAACATATCCAAACCCTCATTGTTAGGTATCACAGTAAAAAGTGATCACACATCCAGCATGGCAAACCATATATTGTCCAAATTCCTTACCTCCAGATGTATAAAATCCTACAAGTCATTTAAAAAAATGTTTAGTCTTTAAGAATGCAGGAGTTGTTGTCAACTATGGGTGTTAAGGACTTTTCTACATAAGTAGACATGGTCTCAGTGCATCATCCCTGCTCAGAAACTATGGGCCTGTAGGGTGGTGTCACTGGATCCTTATGTAATTCTGGAAGTCCATTCCTGATGGGATAATGGGAGCATCAATGATAAAACAGTCAAATAATTCCTGAGAAATGTGTCTACTTAACAAACATTCATACAGCGTATTATACATTCTATTTTGTATTAATAAAATAAAACTTTTATCAACTCATTCATATACTTTTTCATCACGTAACATATCAGTCATAGAATATACATACAATCGTTTATCCATTACTAACACTGTGCCACCTTTGCCAGCTTGTTTTATAACTATAGTCTCATTAGTCTGCAAACATTTCAGTACATTCCATTCTTCAGCAGTTAAGTTGTTAATACCAATTCCGTTAATGAATTAAAAGTATTCAGAATATACCTCTCAAATGTACCTCATTACGAGAAACGTACCTCATTTGGGGTCTTAAAAAGTTCATGTTCCTCAAAGTTCCACATTGAAAGGGTCTGTCACACATTCAGTGATAGGATTTTTAACTGATATCCATTGCAAATACAAAGGAATCATATTATATCATTAAAAGATCTTTTTATAAGTAAAATCAACATATTTTAACTATCCTTTTAACTATCCTATTATTTTAACTAAGACTTGTTGATACTTATGAACCTCTGCTATCTCTGAAAAAAACAAAAAAACAAAAAAAATCTTGCTTTTTTCCCACTTTTCTGAGATTTAAAAAAGTTCAGTTACAGGCTTGCTGTTCTTGAACTGTTTGTAAGTTTCTTGGAGGCCATTTTTTGCTGGGGCTAAAGGGAAGTCTCTCTGTTGATCAGTGACAGTGAAAAACATTGAGCAGCCTGCCTGCCCCTGTGGGAGTGGTTACTGACTTGAAACTGTAGTTTTATTGGCCATTTTGGGTCAATTCCAAACTCCTTCATCTGCCTCTCTTAAAACCCTCTTTTGAGCGATTTTGCGCATTTTTGTGCATAGCGCAACAGCGGGCAGCGCCGCCTAATTGGGTTTAAACTATTCCTGGCTCCACAAAGTCTGCTCTTCACTTTTTCCCTTAGAACTGCTCTATCTCTCAATTTAAACACCATATTCTCATTCTAAGGCCCTTCACTGGTCCAGTTAAGTAATCCTACAAGTTAGCACTATTAAACCAAAAGCACTACTTACTCTTATACTCTCTACGATTACCCTGTCCTCTGTTGGTCCGTCTTAAATTCAGTTTCCCTATATTACTCTAGCATGTCCAAAGGTCAGTCAATGGTTTCCTCTCCAGTCCAGCTGGTGAATCTGGGAATTTTGAGGCAATGTTACAACTGTCTCATGTGCATGGACAACCCTCTCCTCCTCCAAACAGGTTCGAATATATATGAGAGATGCAACTATTTAGCCAAACTGGAGGCTGAGCTCTCTCATCTCAAAACTGGTGTAACCAGTCAGGAGGAGAAGGTAACCTCACACAACACAATTCCAGTATCACATAGTCCTACCACATCAGCGAACCAAACACATAAATACACAAAAACATACTCGGAGGCTCTAAATAAAAATCTACCTAAGCAACAGAGACCTCCAAAGCAGACATCCAAGCAAACGCTACCTCAAAACAAAACACGCACAACACATAGCCCACAAAGTCAGTGTGCCAAGCAGCCACAGCCCTTAAGGCTGAATAACACACCTGATACTCTTGTAATAGGTGACTTTATTGTCAGACACACTGACATCCTGCTCACCAGGCTGAATAAAGAGAAGGTCACGGTGAGCTGCCTGTCAGGTGCTAGGATGCTCCGCATAACACAAGCACTCAGGTCACTCCAAAGCAAATACAAATATGACTCAGTCATTGTACATGCTGGTGTGAATGACCTGAGACGTACCTCCCTGGACTACATGAAAAGAGACATAGAGGAGCTCTCTGATCATGTAGCTCAGGCTGGTATGACCCTGACCTTGAGCAGCATCTTACCCTCACCTTGAATGATGCCACAGTACAAAGACAAAATGATCGATTTTAACAATTGGCTAAAATTTTGGTGTCATTCAAAGGGGATCCAGTGTCTGTCAGCCTGGGATGACATGCTCGACAAGCCACGTTGCTTCGCTAGGGACAACTTGCATCTGTCACCACTGGGCTTTTGGATATTGGCAAAGGCTCTTGCCACCCCTATAGTGCCTTTTTTAGGCAAGGTTCAAAAGTCAAACCCACCCCCATAGACAGCACAAGGAACAAGAAACTAAGGGTAATGCTGCTTAACACCAGAAGTCTTAACCTCAAGATGCATGCACTCGAAGCTCTCCTCAGTATGGAGAACATCGATATCTGTGCAGTGACAGAAACCTGGTTCAAGGCTCCAGAGAGCACCCCAGCACTACTAGGCTATACCTCATATCATGCTTTTCGGCCCCAAAACCCGGACCGAACCACAAAAGGTGGGGGAGTTTCCATATTTATCATGGATATCCACACCTCCAGGATAGTGGCATTGCACGAAGTATCAGAGACCATTCATGTGCAACTAACAGTGGGCAAGACTGCTTTTCAGTTTATAGCATCCTACAGACCACCATCTCAAAGTCAGGAATCCCACTCGGCTTTCCTGAAAACATTGGAGAACATGAAGATCTCTCTGAACACCATTATATTGGGTGACTTCAACTACCTAAACATTGACTGGGAGCACTACTCAAGCCCCAGCACCTTAGCCCAAAGGTTCCTGGAAATTATAAACTCAAATGCTATGGAACAACTAGTCACCACTCCCACAAGAGGGGACAACATACTAGACCTGATCATTACCAACATGGGGACTCTATGCTCCACACCAGAAGTATATCCCTCATTGGTAAGATCAGACCATAAATTAATTTCACTGGATGTCCACATCCCGACCCCACCCCAGCCCAGAAAACCACAGTGAAAAACTTCTCAAAGCGAACTTCTCACTTCTCAAAACCGAAGTGGAATCCTTCAAGGCCCCAGGGCCAGTGGAAACTACGGCCCAAACTGCAGAATCCTATATAAATGCATTCTACGGACATCTCCAGGAATGCATGGATCATGCTATCCCAAACAAAACCAAGACCCAAACATCCAAAGGCAGGCGTCCAGTCTGGTGGACCCCTGCCATAAATAAACTGTACAACAAAAGGAGGAAGCTACTACATGATAGAGCAAAATCCCTAATAGGGAAGGCATCTCTGATCAGTACTAGCAAAAAATTACGATCCCTCATAAAATCCTGCAAGGCCAGCTTCGAGAGAAAAATTGTACAAGACACCAAAGACAATCATAAGGCTTTTTTCAGTTATGTTAGGAACCTGGGATGCAACTCCCAGACTTGTTCTGAGTTGATTCTAAACGACAAAAAATACACTGAACCCACAGACATCGCCAATATCCTGGCAGACAGGTTCAGTGCAAACTTCTCCTCCCAAAAGAGCAAGTATCTATCCCGGCAGAGGGCTACCTCCCAAACATCTCTGATGCTCAGGTGAAGGCTGCCCTCTCCAAAGCAAAAAACACTGCTTCCATGGGATCAGATGGCATCCCAGGTTGCATCCTACATGAACTCCAAGAGGAACTAATCCCTCAAATAAAACAGCTATACAATCTCAGCCTCACTACAGGATATGTGCCCACAGAATGGTGTACAGCAACAGTGGTCCCACTCCACAAAGGTGGAGCCTCTACGGACCCTGGAAACTATCGCCCCATAAGCCTGACTAGCTAAGTCTGCAAGGCTATGGAGAGGATCATCATGGAGCTCATAAACAAAGACATTGGGGACCTACAGACACTAGATCCTACCCAGTTCGGCTTTGTCAAGGGTAGATCCTGCCTTTTGAACCTGGTTGACTTCTTCAAAACAGTCACCAAAGCCATAGATGAAGGGAAGGTAGTCCACACAGCCTATCTGGACCTTGCAAAGGCATTTGACACAATATCCCACTCAGGCATCATAGATAAGCTATCCAGCTTAAATATAAACCCCTATGTCACAAGATGGGTCACAAACTGGCTCAAAGACAGAACCCACAGAGTGAGAGTTGCTGAAGCCATGTCAGACTCGAAACCGGTCACAAGTGGCATCCCACAGGGTTCTGTCCTGGGACCACTCTTGTTTGGTATATACTTTTCCGAGGTACAGGCAAACGTGGGAGGACTATGGCTTACCAAGTTCGCAGACGATTGCAAACTGGGCACCATAATCGACTCTCCAGCTGACACAAACATCCTTCAAAAAGGTCTCACAGAGACCGATAACTGGTGCCAGCACCATGGTTTAAAGCTAAATGCCAAAAAATGTATAGTCATACCCTTTGGCAAAAACAATGTGCCCACAAATTACCACATAGGCAGAAACCCATTAAGTACAGAGAAAGTTATTCGGGACCTGGGGACCCAAGTTGATAGCAATCTCTCCTTTGAAAACCGCATTGCCAAAGTGGTTAGAAAGACCTTCTACATAGCCCACCTCATCACGAAGGGTTTCACATCTAGATCAAGAGAGGTAATCGTGCCCCTTTATTCATCCCTCATCAGTCCCATCATAGAATACAATGCCCCTTTTGGGATGTACCTTACCCAACACCTGCAGCAATTAGAAAGACCCCAAAAGTATCTCACCAAGAGGATCAAGGGTCTCAAACAGATGCCATATGCTGCTCGGTTAAAAAAACTCCAGCTCTACTCAGTTGCATACGGCCTACTTCGAGGCGATCTATGCCTGACATACAAAGCTATGTCAAATCCAGAATTAATGGACATGCTCCACTTCCATAAATCTAAATCCCTTAGAGCCACACGCTCAAGGGACTTGAACCTCAGCACAGAAATAAATAGAACTTGCTGGAGGGACAGTTTCATAACCCAGAGGCTCCCTTCGCTCTGGAATAGAATTCCAGTTCATGTGAGGCAGGGCACCTCACTGAATCTCTTCAAGAAGAATCTCGATAGGTGGATGGGGGATCGTAGGTTTGTCCCAGCGATTACTCCCGTGTCACTATTAGACAGAGGCACAGTAAACTAAACCTTAAAAAGGGCACAGTATACTCAAATCAAGGGGTGGCGTAAGCCATACAGAATCGGGCTAGGCTTATAATTGCCCCAGGGCAGATAGCCTAGTATGAACCTATGAACCTATGAACCTATGACCTTTTTAGTTGAAGTTGTTAGTAAGCCATTAGTAAGTGTTCCGCATTTTTCCCATTTGTTCCACATTATGATGGCTAGTGCTCCTCATTTTGGAGATGAGAGGTTGAGAGCTATGATTCAGAAAACCAAGTACTTTCATTCCCATGAGCCATCCAGTCGTGGAAACATTTTATAAACTGTGTGAAGCAGACCTATATAAAACTTTTGATAAAAAGCATAAAAACAGAACTAACTTAACTGCTGAAGAATAGAATGCACTGAAATGTTTGGAGAATGAGGAGACTATATAACTTACAATAAAGGGAAGATTGGCAGAGTATAAGAATTCATGTAATAATAAATATTTAAATAAATGCTTACTAAGCAAGTACAACAGTGAATGAAATGCTTTGTATACTAGGAGTAGTTATATCAGTAATGTTGATTTGAAATAAGAGGCAATCTTGGCAAGATGACAGGTCTGAGTGACAAATAAGCCACAAGCCACACCTGCAAGAATGTAACCCATGCCATCAATGTTGTCAAAGGGCTGTGTATTTACTGTGTGCAAAACAGAAATACATATCACACATGCATCTTGTAGAACACCTTGAAGGGAAGTCTGCACTGTCAACTCCTAATGGGCATGCATCCCAAAGAATAGTTCTGTATGGCCAATAAGGTGTGTGGGAGTTCACTGTGCTAAATGGGATACACTGGACTAAAGCATCCCTGGCTAATATAGTTATTGGCCACATGGATAATACCAGTTACAAACAACACACTATTATGAGTGGATTCCCTACATACAGCTGGGTATTGCATGCATCTGACACATGTGATGTCAATGGATATTGTCTGAAGCATCTACAATTGTGTGAATTAAGAAGTGATCCTTTATCACAAATGGTACAGCAGTATGTGAGACTGATGGTAATGCATCATCTTTGCCCATGTGCACAGAAACTACAGCAGTGCAAAGTCTAGCGTCAAAGAGCAAAGAAGCTGTCACTGTGATATTGCTCACATACCAAACAATGGATGGAGCACACTGTAGCAGCATGTGTCAAAACACAAGACATGTGCCACATGGTCACTGTCCCTCTGACATTGCCAGTAAAAATGTTATACTGCCATGAAATCTTGACATGCACGCACATGGGTCCATGCAAGATTTCTTGTGGTAATACTGATGTGATGTACTGGTACATCCATGATGCTGTACAGACACATATAGTTTTACCTAGGATACAATTGGACTTGTTCCAAGATCCCATAAAAGCCTAGCAATATTTAATATGAGCTTCACAATTTCCAATAGCTCATTGAATGACATTCACATAGGTCTGAACTGATGCTATGTTATCTAAGACCAACTGCCTCTATCCATAAGGGACATGGATGTGACACCAGGAGTACGATTGCAATTATCCATCCATTGATATCTAAGTTGCACTTAAAGAGGGTCAGTAAAGGCCTTTGGTGAATGAGAAGCTTGTTCCATAGAATGGGTAGTGTCTGAGATACATATATATCTCTCTCCAGCATTATTTATTATGACAGAGGCTAGGTTAACATCTTTGGAGTAAGTGACCTTTGTGCAGTTTGATTTACCATTGTGTAACATTTACATCTGGGGTGGATTGGAAGCTGCCTGTAGGCTAGACACAAATTGACCCTTAGTAGTCTGTAGAGGACAGACTACAGTGATAGGGCTTTCAATCTCTCAAGGTAGGACATGTTTTTTACCCCCTCTATTTTCCTTGTGCCAAAACTCTGTGGTTGCTGCAGCTGTTGCAGATATGTGATGAGACACATGCAAAAGGGTGCATTGTACTCAGTTACTGAATGTGATGTAGGCCAAGTACAATGTAGTTATAATGTCCTTTGATCTAGATGCCATGCCCATACTTATGAGTTGTGCCGCATAGAAGAGATTTGTCACCACTATGGACATGGAGTGGTCAAACTTCTGATTAATAGCTACCTCAGTACCCTTTATCATGTACCACTGGGCCTACTCATAGGGGTGTGCTGCCTATCTTGTAAGTAACTTCAGTATTTGCCTTGCACAAGGGAATAATAATGCTTTATTGGCCATTTAGTGTGTCTCCATGGCTCTAGCGACAATGTTTTGTGTGCTTTTTGACTTTGTACAGTATATCAATAGTGTTAGTGGATTCAAGGATTGTCCATAATTTGCAGTCATCCACAAAGTTGTTCAGACAAAGGCTGTGTAAGTTTGCTTTGCCTTCTGGGAATTAAATACCAAACAGGAAATGGCCTAGTACAGAACACTGTGGTACTGCCATGGTCACTGGCCTCTTGCTAGAGGATAATTAACACACTTTGGTAGTATGCATCCTGTTCATGAGCCATTTTGTTACCCACTTGGTGACATAGGGGTTTCTGCCCAGTTGAGACATTTTCTCTGGAAAACCTCAGTGGGTCTTCTTCTTCTTCTTTTGGCTGCTCCCGTCAGGGGTTGCCACAGCAGATCAACTGTTTCCATTTCTTCCTGTCTTCTGCATCTTGCTGTGTCACACCAACCACCTGCATGTCCTCTCTCACCACATCCATAAACCTTATCTTAGGCTTTCCTCTTTTCCTGTTACCTGGCAGCTTCATCCTTAGCATCTTTTTCCCAATATACTCTGCATCCCTCCTCAGCACATGTCCAAACCAACGTAATCTTGCCTCTCTGCTTTTGTCTCCAAACCTTCCAACCTGGGCTGACCCTCTAATATACTTATTCCAAATCCTGTCCATCCTCATCACACCCAGTGCAAATCTTAACATCTTCAACTCTGCCACATCAAGCTCTGACTTCTGCCTTTTTGTCAATGCCACTGTCTCCAACCCATATAACATAGCTGCTCTCACTACCCTCTTGTAGACCTTCCCTTTCACTCTTACTGGTACTCATCTGTCACAAATCACTCCTGACACTCTTCTCCACCCTGCCTGTACTCTCTTCTTCACCTCTCTTCCACACTCACCATTACACTGAACTGTTGATCCGAAGTATTTAAACTCATCCACCTTCACCACCTCTACTCCCTGCATCTTCACCATTCCTCTAACCTCCCACTCATTCAGACATATTGTCTGTCTTAGTCCTGCTGACCTTCATTCCTCTTCTCTCTAGAGCATATCTTCACCTCTCCAGGGTCTCCTCCACCTGTTCCCTACTCTCACTACAGATCACAATGTCATCTGCAAACATCATAGTCCACGGGGACTCCTGTCTGATCTCTTCTGTCAACCTGTCCATCACCATTACAAATAAGAATGGGCTCAAAGCTGAACCTTGATGTAATCCCACCTCCACCTTAAATGCATCTGTCATTCCCCCCGCAGACCTCACTGCTGTCGCACTACCCTCGTACATATCCTGTACCACTCTTACATACTTCTCTGACACTCCCGACTTCCTCATACAATACCACAACTCCTCTCTAGGCACCTGAAAACCTCAGTGGGTAATTGTGTAAAATGCTGTGGCCAGGTCAAGTTAGGTGGGATGCATGGTCTTTCCCTCATCCATGGCCTTGATGAGTTTCTAGAAGAAGTCAACTAGATTTAACAGACATGATCTCGCTTTAATAAATAAAACATAAGTTTGGTACATTGTCTGGAGATTATCTATGTTCTTGTTGATAAGGTCCATGATGATTCTTTCCAGTGACTCACAGATGAGGCTAGACAGGCTTACGTGTCTATAATTCCCTGTGTCAGATGATGGTCCACCCTTGTTCAGATGGATGACTGTTGCTATCCATCATTCTACCAGAACATAGCATGTGTGGAAGCTGTGGTTAAGTAGGGATCTAACTGTGTCTGCTAGGTCAGGTTTTCCGTTACTGAAAAGGCAACCTAGGATGTTGTAAGGGCCAATAGATGCTGTGCTTTAGCCTTTGGGAGATGCTCTCTTGAGAAAATAAGCTTAGTAATGTTTGCATGTATACTTTGGAGTGATGACCAGTAGGGACAGGGTTTTAAAGTTTGATCAATATCTGTCAGCTAGCAGGTTGTCTATTGCCTCTGGTTAAGTATGTGTGGTGCCATCCTCAACTGTCTCTGCTCATAGCTGTGCATTCTCCTTACGATTTCATACTTAGTTAAAATATGATCTGTTGCAACACCTCCAAATACAACCTTGGGTATGCATCACTTGTCACACAATGGAACTGTTAACACAGTCAAACAACTCTACCTATTTCATGTCATTACATCAATTGCGCATCATATGCCTATATGCTTATCATTGGAAAGGTGTATGTGATGGTCCTGATACCATATATGGACACATTACAAATTAGGTGGATGTGGTTCATACAGAGAATTTAATGACACAAACGCTGACAGTCACACAATGTTGCTGGGGAACACTCGAATAATCCTTGTGAATAGCAACACAATTGTGCATACAATGAATTCCCCAAGGTTGCAAGTGAATATGAACTTGTTATATTTTTGTGTATATAACAGCATTACAACATGTGGATGAAACAAGGCATATGTGCCCATGTAATCAGGATGATGTGATATTGCTGTATGTTACAAGCATTTAATTTTAGTAGTTATACGCATGCACAGCTGTACCACAATGCAGTTGTCACTCTGATGGTTAAATGAGAACTGTGTAGAATAGGCTCATAGTTTCATAGGTTGGTACTAGGCTATCGGCCCTAGAGCCTATACAAGCCTAGCCATAACAATTCCCTGGCTATTTCCTCTCACAGTATTTTCTTCCCTGGACCCCTGTCTAGCAGGGTGATTGACGTGATCCCCGGGGTGAATTTCCTATCTCCCATCCAATCATCAAGATTCCTTTTGAAGAGGGCCAAAGAGGCGCTCTGCTTGACATGTATGGGCAGTCTATTTGTGAATCTGGGGAGTGTCTGTGTCAGGAACCTATCTCTCCAGCATGTTTTTCTTCATTGTGATGACAAGGTTTAGATCCCTGGAGTGTGTGTCTCTGAGGGATGGGGATTTCCTGTAAGTGTAGTATGCCCAACAGCTCTGGGTTTGACATGGCCTTGTATGTTAAGCAGAGTTCGCCTCTGAGTAGACGATATGCGACAGAGTATAGGTGGAGTTTTTTTTTAGATGGTCAGCATAGGGCATCTGCTTTAGGCCTGTGATTCTTTTAGTGAGGTATTTCTGCAGCCTTTCCAGTTGTTGCATATGTCTTGAGAGGTACATACCAAATGGGGCATTGTATTCTATAATGGGTCTAATGAGGGATGAGTACAGTGGGACAATGACTTCCTTTTTTCTGGATGAAAAGCCCTTAGTGATGAGGTATGCCACATAGAAGGATTTCCTGACTGTTGTGGCAATGTGGTTATCGAAGTTGAGACCACTGTCTACCTGTGTCCCTAAGTATCTCATCACACTTTCACTGTTTAGTGTACTGCCACCTATGTGGTAATTCATGGGTACATGTTTTTTCACAAAGGGTATAACTATATATTTCTTGGCATTGAGCTTGAGCCCATGGCTCTGACAACAAGCATCTGTTTCTGTAAGGCACTTTTGTAGAATATCCACATCATTTGGGGATTCAATAATGGCTCCCAGTTTGCAGTCATCTGCACACTTTGTTAGCCAGAGCCCCTTAGTGTTGGCCTGTGCTTCAGAGAAGTAGATGCCAAACAAGAGCGGTCCCAGGACTGAACCCTGAGGTACTCCATTTGTCACTTGTCTGGAGCTAGATTTGGAGTCAGCTACTTTTACAGTGTGGGTTCTGTCAGTAAGCCAGTTGGCAACTCATCGAATGGCATAGGAATTCATACCCAGCTTAGTAAGTTTATCTATGATTCCAGAGTGGGAGATGGTGTTGAAGGCCTTGTCAAGGTGCAGATAAGCTGTGTGGACCACCTTACCCTTGTCCATGGCTCTGGAGACTGATTCAAAAATGTCAGTCAGGTTCAGGAGACAAGATCGTCCAGTGACAAACCCAAACTGCATGGGGACCAGTGTTTGAAGGTTACAATGTCTTTGTTTTTAAGTTCCATGATAATACGTTCCATGGCCTTACAGATCAGACTCGTGAAACTGATGGGGCAGTAGTTCCCGGGATTCAAAGTGGATCCCCCATTGTGGAGTGGGATAACTGTAGCTGTGCGGCACTCAGTGGGCACGAAGCTTGAGGTGAGGCCATGATTAAACATGACACTTAGGTGAAGTGCCAGTTCATTTTGTAGTTCATGTAGTACACAGCTTGGGATGTTGTCTGGTCCCATGGATGATGTAGTCTTAGCTTTGGAGAGTGCATTTTTTACCTGTGTGGCCGTTATTACTGGAATTTGGCAATCTTTTGGTATTGAGATGGGCCCTTTAGGGTGTGGGGGGTGAAGTTTGCACTGAATCGATCTGCCAGGATATTGGCAATATCCTTGGGATCAGTATATTTAATGCCATTCTGTTGTAGCTCAGAGCAGATCTGAGCATGGCCATTTAGATGCTTGACATAGCTATAGACTGTTCATATACTCCACTACTAGAGCACATGCCTTACTAAGACAACAATATACATAGCATAATCCCATGTCAGCAGTCCTCAGGAGACATATTAATTCAGCTGTTATGGAAGGAACATGCAATCAAATGGCAGTAGTGACCATCAATATATTAACGCAAATCACAGGTTGGAATACGCTGTTGTAGGGCTACTGTACATCCACCCTGAAACATAGTACATGCGGATGCCAGCAACATTGACATGTGCACTGTTCATAGTGTTATAGGACATTACTAGGCTAATGGCCATCATTTCATAAAAAGCTAGCCATTGTTATACCATTTAAACCACAATCACTATATCTATATGATGGAAGATAGTAGGGGTACATGCATATGTGTATATGTGTTTGATTGTATTACATACTGCCTCTGTCTATATGTGACATATGAACAACCCAATGACAAAATTAGCAATCACACATCCAGTGGTCTGGAGATAGCGTGCAGAGGGTCAAAGTAGGGATCTGCTCCATGAATTAGATGTTGGATTCAAGAGGCTATGTTAAAGGTTCTTCTGAGTGAAGTCAAATGAAAAGAAATTCAAAAGATCCTACAATAACCATAATATATCACCAACCACACACACAACAGTTTACTGAGGTCAGATTTGAACAATGAACCTGTGTAGGTATACAAGCTGGATTCCATACAAGGTAAGACTAGCAGCACCACAGATCCCTGAATTTACCAGTGTCACAGTGCATTTTATAGAGGATGACAGCATCATTGTATGCTAAGGACAAAATGCTGGGAGGAGCATCTGACCTAGATGTGGAGTCAGATTTCTGTGTAAAATTGTCTGCACACTATTTGAATGACACTCACAAGCTGTCTGCTGTGAGATTAAAACCCCTACTGATCTAGATACACAAGCTACAGAATGCAGTAGTTAATGCAAGTGCCAACATAGATGTCTGAGTGTAATACTGTCAGAGTGCACTTTATAGGGGATCATCATTGTATTTGAAAAGAAGATGTCTGGAGGAGTGACTGATATAGCTGTGGACTCACATGCCATTCTAGAATTGCCTGCAGACTGATAGTTGAATGAACATACACACACATTGATTGCTGTAAGATTGGAACCCCTACCTATTGAGTTACAAAAGCTGGAGAACACAGTACTTAATGCTAGCTCCATGGCACAAATTTGACTTTAACAGTGTCAGAGAGCACTTTATAGCAGAGGACAGCATCAGTGTATCGTGAGAAGGAAATGTTGGGAGGGCTGTATGAAATTGCTGTGTAGTCATGTACCACTGTAAAAATTGGTTCTGAATGATACTTGAGTGAGGACATAGAGTCATGCTCCTCTGACTACATGCAAACACACAGACACACACACACACACACACACACACACACACACACACACACACACACACACACAAACACAGATATATAGGCACACACAAGTTGACTGTTGTGCCATTCAAACCTCTACCTAACTAGTTATTCCAGCTGCGGAACACAGTACCTAACATTCACATCATCATAGAAGTCTGGTATTATCATTGTCATAGTGGTCTTTATAGAGGATGACATCAGAATAATGTCACAGGTAACATATATTGTAAAGAGACCTGTGCGCAAAGGCTGAACTTCAAATATAATTTTGTGAATGCAATGTGCAAAAATCCACTTAAAGAGATCCTGACAATATTAACATGATATGATCATGAATGACTAATGTCCACTGTCAGTATAAACCCATACCAGATGTAAAAATACAGTTGTGCTCCTTATTTCTGTGCATCCTTGACAGTGGACCAATTACTGATATATCATTTGCAAGTGCCTTGCTGCAGGGCACACATGACTCTAAGTAGGTCTTCAAAGGAGCACATGTCCCTGCCCTTCTGCTGTGTTTATGAATGCCTTTCTAAATGAGGGAAGATAACTGGCCAATAACCATAATAAGACATGCTAAACACATTCGGCGAGAAACTGATTTGCATATATGATGGCAAAGTGTCAGCGCATGCATGATTCCCATTTCATGAATTCAACTTGAACTTCTGAAGTAGTTAGGAAGATAGTTATGGGAGAAATAGCTGACAGATACTATGCTGATCATATTGGAGTTTATATTGGAAATGTTTTATAAGTTTTATTATATAAATAACTGCTGCTATTGCCTTCTCCATTTGTGCAGAGAGAAGCGATGAACAATCACGGTGCTCTGTTTTAATAAAAATAGTAATATGCCTCACTCTGTGCAAACAGGCTAAGTGTGACTGCACGTCCATCAGCAATCTACATAGTACTGAGTGTGCAAAATACAGCTGTTGCTTAGGTTTTTCTGTGGTTCCAGATTTAAGAGTAGTGAGCTCCTGGTCAAAGTACAGATGAGAACAGGTTTCAAATCCAGAACATTCTCTCTCTCTTTTTTTTTTTTTTTTTGACAAATGATGTCATGATAGCATTAGCTAAGTAAATGTGATCAAGACTGCACATGCGACAATCAATGCCAACAGTAAAGTATGTGTCTTCCACAATTTTTATCAGCAATGCCTACCTCAATTACAATTTAATTGTGTGTACAGCTTTCTAAAAATAACAACGGGTAGCACAACTTTTGAAATGATTATTATGACTCAGCAGATATGCTATTTGTGTATGGCCAGATATGCTGAAGAGAGTGTGCTTTATCACAGTAAAAAGAGTTTCTGCATCAAATTAGATGAAGATTTCATCCATCATCACCTGAACATGACACAAACAGAATCCTACAGATGATTTTAAAACATTGCACAGTACATGAGCACTGGTAAACTATTGAATTAAGGTAACATATTAGTTTTATCAATCAGCACAGCCAAGTTAGTCTGCAGACACCATCCATCAGTCTCATAGAAGCAAACATGTAAAGATGGGTCGGAGTGATGAGATGAATACAAAGAGAGATGAACATATGCCTAACAGTGTTTTGTTTAATGGCACACTAATGGTCATTGTTTTGATCTGTTGTTGTTATTAACCATACATGCTGTGTAGCATGGAGTAACTGACATATGGGTAAAGAAAGCTTAGGAGGGGGACAACAGGCTTATTACAAGCAGAACAAGGTTAGCTAAATTTGTGATAGCAGTGGGGATATATGTCATTTCAGACACTCATATCTGGGCAGTAATCGCCATATCTCCATGAAAAATCATAATTGTGGCAAATTTTAGTATGTGGGTGATTAAATATATCATGCACATATATCATCACACTAAGAAATAATAAGAGATGTATTTGGAATTGAATCCTTGAAGTTATTTTCAAGAAATTCTTTAGTCAAGTGATTTATGTCAAATTCCACATAGGAAGTTCATTTTGTTACATTCAGCAGTCTTAAGAACTGTCAGAGTAAATGTTTCAAAGTACTGCCTTTACTCTGGTTTAACTCTGTGTTCCTGTGGTGCATCAGGTTTAAGCAGCATTGACCAGAGATTTTGACCAGGTTTTGCCATAGGATATGAAGAGCCAAACACCACCACCCAGCACTGGTGTGTGATACCACACTCCATGCAAATGCAGAGGACAAAAAATGAAGTTTTTATTATGGGCCATTTCTGGAATGTGTGTGCTGTGTAATTCTATTTTTTGACCAGATGAAAGGTGTGAAAATTGGGTAGATATAAAAGTGGTAAAATGGGGGCAAACAGGGGGGAGAAGAGCAAAGGAGAAGCAATAAAGGAGTTTGCAGGAGGGAATTTGGAAAGAAACATAGATATCCACTTCTTTAACACTGTAATGTGAACATGTATAAAAATTGGATGACTTTGGATTGTCACTACAATACAGATTGGTGACAATAAAGGAATCATGTTTTAAAGCCAGTTGAACCAAATCAAGTGTGTCGAAAAGACACATATGTGAAGTAAATAGCTATGTATGGGACATTTTATTTATTTATTTATTTATTTGCAGGGCAGGTGCCCATTTTTTTTTTTTTTGCATTTTAAAAAGAGGGGAATGTTTGGGGAAGGAACATAGGAATGTTAGGATCAGGTAGGTAGAGTAGATGAATAAATAGGTGCAGACAAACAGGACAGACAAGACAGACACAGGGATGGTGATGGACACAAAAGTTTGGGGGACACCAGGACTGGGGATAGGTAGGGGACATCAGAGGCATATGCACATCAAGCATGGGAAAAAGGGAGAATCTAGTCCTCACTCTCAGAACTGTCATCATTTGTCCCCTTCCTTGGTTCCTGTGAGATTGCTTGACATGGGCATCTTTTATGCATTCTAAGAAGCAACGTCGCCAGATGGCCTAGGCGGTCACCAGTGCCATTTTCTATCACATCATGCACCAACTGTGGCAGCTCCTGGCAGATGATGTAATCACCACCTCCTCCAATACTCCTGGAGGGTACCAATGAGCCTGCAGGTAGACCAATGCTACCTGATGTGGATGGGCCAGGTAGTGAAGGGTCTGTGGACACAGTACCGCCAGACTGCATCGCAGAGTTGCTGGGTGTTGGCGTAGTAGTAGATGGAAGGTTTGCAGGCTAAGCCACATCAGTTGGCCTACCTCCATGTGCAAAAATAATTTTGCTGTAGGCAGAAAGGTATGACATCAGAACGGTGTGTTCCCATTTAAAAAAAAAAAAGAGAGAAATGTGGTAGAGTGAGGCAAAAAAGAAAATAGATGATTAGAACCATTATATGTCATATTCAACTGTTTTATTACAATAAATATACTTTTCTTATTATATTAGCTATACAACATTTCCAGTATAAAAGAAGATTGTGAATTGTTACAAATAATCCTTTCAATATGGAGATATTGCATATGTGCTTTTAAATATACCACAGATTAAATTAGCAATATGGCATTAAAGCCAATATTGCTAAAATTAAAATCAAAATATGATATTTTTGTAATTTGAATGTATTTGTTACTTGTATGAATTGAATCCACCAAAGTGTCTCACAAACACAGCCCATAAGGCAAAACAATAAACCATCACAGCCCACAAGACATAACTATAAACCAAACATACTAGTTATGGGTGACTCAATTGTGAGACACACCAATGTCCTCCCACCAGGCTTGACAAGGAGAAGGTCACGGTCAGTTGTCTGTCTATTGACAGAATCCACCACATCAAACATGCACGTAAGTCTCTCCACAACAAGTACAAGTACAACTCGCCCCATAAGCCTGACTAGCTTGGTCTGCAAAGCTATGGAAAGGATCATCATGGACCTCATAAATAAAGATATTGGGAAGCTACAGACACTGGATCCTACCCAGTTCGGCTTTGTTAAGGGCAGATCCTGCCTCTTAAATCTGGTTGATTTCTTTGAAACAGTCACCAAGGCCATTGACGAGGGGAAGGTGGTCCACACAGCCTACCTGGACCTCGCAAAAGCCTTCGATACAATACCCCACTCGGGCATTATAGATAAATTCACCAGCTTAAATATAAACCCCTATGTCACTAGATGGGTTGCAAACTGGCTCAAGGACAGAACCCACATGGTTAGAATTGTTGGAGCCATGTCAGACTCCAAACCAGTTACAAGTGGCGTCCCACAAGGCTCATTCCTGGGACCTCTCTTGTTCGGTATATTTTTCTCGGAGGTACAGGCCAACACGGAAGGACTGTGGCTGACCATGTTTGCAGATGACTGCAAACTGGGCACCATAATCGACTCTCCAGCCGACACAAGCATCCTCCAAAAGGGCCTCATAGAAACAGTCAACTGGTGCCAGAGCTATGGCCTCAAGCTAAATGCCATAAAGTGTATAGTCATCCCCTTTGGCAAAAACAAAGTGCCCACAAATTACCACATAGGTGGTAATCCATTAAGTACAGAAAAAGTAATTAGGGCCTTGAGACCCAAGTTGATAGCAATCTCTCATTTGACAACCACGTGGCCAAAGTGGTTAGAAAGACATTTTATATAGCCCACCTAATCATGAAGGGATTCACATCTAGATCAGGGGAGGTCATTGTGCCTCTTTACTCATCCCTCATCAGGCCCATAATTGAGTACAATGCCCCTTTTGGGATGTACCTTACGACACCTGCAGCAACTGTAAAGACCCCAAAAGTACCTCACCAAGAGGATCAAAGGGCTCAAACAGATGCCGTATGCTGCCCAGTTAAAGAAACTCCAGCTCTACTCAGTGGCATAACCCCTTCTCAGAGGCGATCTGTGTCTGACGTATAAAGCCATGTCCAACCCGGAATTAATGGACATGCTGCACCTCAGAAAATCCAAATCCCATCAAGCTACGCGCTCGAGAGACTTGAACCTCAGCACTGAAATAAATAGAACATACTGGAGGGACAGATTCATAACCCAGAGGCTCCCTTCACTCTGGAATAAAATCCCAGTCCAGGTTAGGCAGAGTCCCTCATTGACTCTCTTCAAGAGGAATCTTGATGAGTGGATGGGAGATCGTAGGTTTACCCCGGGTATCACTTCTGTGTCACTGTTAGACAGAGGCACAGTATACTAACCTCGAAAAAGGGCATAGCAAAATTAATTTAAAATGGGTGGCGAAAGCCAAACACACTCTGGCTGGGCTTATAAATGCCCTAGGGCAGATAGCCTAGTATGAACCTATGAACCTATGAACTCTGTCATTGTTCATATTGGTAGGTATGAATGACTTGAGGCGTACCTCCCTGGACTATATGAAGAGAGACATGATTGAGCTCTCAGAGAAAGTGTCTCAGGCAGGTATGACCCTAACCCTAAGCAGCATCCTACCTTCACCAAGAATGATACCACAATACCAACAAAAAATAATTGACTTCAACAATTGGCTTAGTTTCTGGTGTAATTCCAAGGGGATCCAGTATCTGTCTGCCTGGAATGGCATGGTCAACAGGCTGCAATGCTTTGCCAGAGATAGTCTCCACCTTTCACCACTGGGTTTCCAGATCCTGGCCAAGGCTCTCACCTCCCCTATTGTGCCTTTTTTAGGCAATGTCCCAAAGACAAATCTTCCAACATGAAAGATATGTCAAAAAGCAAATTGAAGGTCATGCTGCTTAATGCTAAGAACCTTAAGTTTAAAATACATTCACTGGAGGCTGTCCTTGCACTGGAATATGCCAATGTCTGTGAGGTTAGAGAAACTTGGTTCAGGGCTGCAGAGAGCACCACTGTCTTACCAGGCTATACCTCATTCCACACATTCCAACCCCAAAATGAGGTCAGGAAGACTAAGGGTGGTTGAGTCTCTATCTTCATTAAGGACAGGCACAGCTCCAGACTGGTTTGCAAGCATGATGCACTGGAACTACTCCAGGTGAAACTGACAGTTGTCAAGAACCCCATCCGAGTTATAGCCAGCTATAGACCCTCTTCCATGACTCAGGATACCCATTCCTCTTACCTGGATCTACTTGACTCCATTAAGGTAACCACTAACACCTTGATCCTTGGTGACTTCAACTACCCCACCATAGACTGGGTGAACTATTCCTGCACTAATGCACTCACTCAAAGATTCCTTGACTTCATCAGTTCTAATGCACTAGACCAGCTTGTCTAATTCCCCACAAGTGGAGATAACATCCTGAACTTGGCTCTCACCAACATGGGTGACCACTGCACCACTCTCATAATATGTTCTTCCCTGGTGAGATCCAATCATCAGACTGTCTCATTCAAAGTTTCTATCCCACTCAACCCCCCAACCATAATCAAACTAAAAAACTTATCAAAAGCTGACTACAGCCTCCTAAGGGAGGATATTGGTAGCTTCACACCACCAACCCCCTCAGAGGATGCAGACAACTATGTTGAACAGTATGCCAGTGCAGTGTACAAGCAGCTGTACAACTGCATGGACTCAGCCATACCCAGTAGAAATGAAACCTGCTCCTCAAGGAAACACAAACCTGTTTGGTGGACATCCTCTATCAACAGGCTTTACAACAAAAGGAAGAAACTGTTGTCCAAGGGTAAAAAGGAACATATACCAAATTGGAAAAACTCCCTCCTTAGCCTCAACAAGCAAATTAGATCACTAGTGAAAGCCTCCAAAGCCAGTTATGAATCAAAACTAGCCCCTAAAGCAAAAGGAAATCACAAAGCCTTTTTTCAGTTATGTCAGGAACCTCCATTTCAAAGCCTGAGTTTGTTTTGAATTAGTACTTAACAGTATCACTTACACCAATCCCGTTGACTTAGCCAATCTGCTAGCAGATAGGTTCAGTGCAAACTTCACCCCTCTGTCCCCCCCAAAGGCCCTTTTGACATCCCCAATACTTGTTCTTCAATTCACTTCTCCATAGATCATGTGCTAATGGCCCTATCCAAGGCAAAGAACACAGCTTCCATGGGACTTGATAGTATTCCAGGCTGTATTCTGCACCATCTCCAGCAAGAACTGGCTTCGGCATTGAGGACCCTATTCAACCACACCCTAAGTACAGGCTTCATTCCAGCAGAGTGGAAAACTGCCATTGTCATCCCCTTGCACAAAGGTGGTACCACTACTGTCCCTGGAACTATTGCCCCATTAGCTTGACAAGTCTGATCTGTAAAGCCATGGAGCATATTATTAATGGATCTCATAAACAAGTACATAGTCAATTTCCAAGCACTTGACGCCACCCGGGTCGGATTCATCAAGGGCAGATCTTGCCTATTGAACCTGGTTGACTTCTTTCAGACTGTCTCCAAAGCCCTGGATGAGGGAAAGTCAGTGCATACAGCTTACCTTGACCTGGCCGAGGCCTTTGACACAATCCTCCACTCTGGCATCATCGAAAAGCTAACACAGCTTGGGTAAATCCCTATCTCATCAGGTGAGTGGGCAACTGGCTCACTGACAGGACCCTCATAGTCAAAATAGGTGCCTCCAACTCTGGTAGCAGACCTGTCACTAGTGGAATTCCCCAGGGATCTGTCTTGGGACCCCCTACTGTTTGGCATCTACTTCTCAGCAGTCAAGGCAAAGACAAAAGACCTGTGGCTGACCAAGTTTGTGGATGACTGAAAGTTGGGTGCTGTCATTGATTCCCCAAATTATGTTAACATACTGCAAGAGGGCTTCACAGCAACTAATGACTGGTGCCAAAGTCATGGCCTCAAGCTAAAGGAAAAACAATGTATCATCATACCATTCAGCAAAATCACGGCCCCTACTGACTGACACATCAACATCAACTCCCTAAGCACATAATCTGTGGTGACAGACCTGGGCACTCAGGCTGATAACAACCTCACATTCGACCATCAAGTAGCGGCAGCCATCAGAAAAGCCTTTTACTTGGTTCATCTTATAAGTAAAGGGATTGCATCCAGAAAAAGGAGGTTATTTCCTCTCTATAGTTCTCCTTCATTAGACCAATAATTGAGTATAATGCCCCGTTTGGTATGTACCTCTCCAAATGTCTGCACTGACTGGAAAGGCCACTGAAATACCTCACAAATAGAATCCATAGCTTCCAGCACCTGCCCTATCAGACAAGCTCAAATCACTATCCCTGTATTTGGTATCACTCTATTCGGTATCATACAGATTGCTCAGGGGTGATCTGAGTCTCACCTACAAGACAAACTTGGACCTTGCCCTACTAGACATGCTCCATATCTGTAAGTCTAACTCCTCATGCATTACCCGCTTGATTGATGTGAATCTAATATTTGACATCAACAAACCTGCTGGAGAGACAGGTTTGTCTCCCAGATGCTGCCCCATCTCTGGAATAGACTTCCCATACATGTCAAACAGAACACCTCACTGACCCTCTTCAAGTGCAAACTTGATGAGTGGATGGGAAACCACAAACTTGTCCGAGGGTGTCCACCTGTGACTGAGGTTTCTTTTTGGGAATATACTCTTGACTAGGCTTGTAAGAGCCCCATGGCCATTAGCCTAGTAACCTCCTATGATCCTATGAAATCTGCATGCACTATTTCATTTGCCTAATACAATTACCAAGAGCTACAGAAGAAATCATGCAGGCATGCTTGCTTTTACAGTTAAGATCTGCATGCTTAAGTTGCTAGTAATGTATGGAAGAGCAATAATTTTAATATAATCATGTTCATTTGTGTTGCATACATACCCTTTTCTCTCTGAGTCTTTCCAATCTTTCAGAAAGAGACATGAAAGCATTATGCATACCAATCTTGGCTATCTGTAGCTTTCCATAACATTAAGATTGCTTTATCTGTATACTTACACACCTGTGAGATGACATTAGTTCTAAACCCATACAGCCACTGGTTGAGTTTTGCCTGCTTGCTCCATCTCAGGCATTATAATGGTGCCTGTATTACTACCCAGAGTGTGGTATGCCAGTCATACTGGAGACAACCTTGACTCGTCTGTTCCTATCTCAGCCTTATATTGAGACCTGGTATAGTCCCCCTGCAGCAGCTTTTGGCTGTAGTCCTTTACAAGAAGTGCAACAAATATTTTTGACTTATACATACCCCACCTTTGTCCCCTGAATTTAGCACCATCCTTCCCATCTCCTGTCATGTCTGCACAGGTCCTCCAACAATAGTAAAAATGTTTTCCCACCAATTCATGATATCATGTTTTATAGCCAGTGTGCAGACTCACACAGCCATGTCAACTGTTTAAATGATATTAAGTAGAGAGAGACATTGCCAAACACATGAGAAGGAAGTTTATGAAATAGGTAGGATAATGTGACAATTGGCATTAATTTATGGTATGTGTGCTGCTAACCTTGACAACAGTTTGTTCAATGGTCAGCACTGATATGTTAAATGGTTTGGCTTTTAAGACATGACTTTGGGGGGATCAATGGTATGACCTGGGACATATTTTGAGAGGCCTTACACACTGTTCTGGGATTCAGTCCTATGTAAAAAGGAGAACACATAGGTGTTTTTCCTCATTGCTACAGAAGAAGTGTTTGTCAGCTGTCTTCATTAGAAATATACACTTCAAAGAGTGAGTGGTGCTATAATTCAATTAACCATGTATGCGTGTGACATAGCAACATCCTGGCTTATGCATTCTAAGGTGTGATGCAGGAGAAATGTGTGTCAATATACTGGAAACGGGTATGCTTGTATTACTTTCTGGCTCAGACCACATAATACATTCTGCTTTACAGTTATATTTGTTTTTGGGGAAGTGTGTAGATGATCATCAATAAACTATGTAGTCCATCCCAGGTCTGAAAATACATTTATAATTACATAATCATCACTGTCATAAAACACCAGTTACACATATAATAGATAGGATATCATTTGTATGCTCAATCAACCTGCTATACATAGGTATTGGCATTTTGAATTATCTTTATATTTTAAGTTTTATGAAAAATTACAGTGGGACACCCTTAATAAAAAAATGAAGTGTGATGGATTAGAACCCTGGCTCATATTTGTTCTGGCCGTGAAGTTACACCTGGTGCTACAGGGGGAAGCTAGCCAGCAGGTATATATTTTACAGTCAGTACTGTCCAGTGTGCTGATGGCCCAGCATCACCACTTAGCCTGTATGCACAAAGGAAGGGGAACCAAATAAAATGTTTCAGTGTTTGTGCACAGGTGTGCAATGTGCAAATGCAATGGGCAATAGCAAACATATGCTCCTTCTTCTAATACTCATTATGATCCTTCCTCAGCAAAAATAGCAAATGTACTCAAACCAAGCTTTATTTAGCCTATCTATAGTGTACCTCTATTTATACCTTATGCTACACACATAGTTGGGTCACAGGTGTAATTTCTGCTGTCAGTATCATTCAAGTGGCTGACCACCACACAATGCAGCTAAACATGTTTGTGCTTCTTAAGGCAACTGACATTAAATTTTAAATTTTTTGCATTTCCCAGTGTGTGCACTTAACCATGTGCCATGCAAATGTTAAAGACAAAAAAAAATAAAAGTTAAACAAAGGTTAAACAATTACACAGCTCTGGATTTGAACCAACAGACTAATGAAATTACAAAACACAGTGGGAATATGTTATCTCCCTTTGCCACAGACACAGCTTTGCAACATCAATCAAATCATCCACATGCAAGTAATTCAAATTTATTCTCCAGTATTAACTGGGAATACACTTTGACATTCTCAGTTGGTTGTACATGTGTGGCTAACATATTTAGTGCAATGAGTGATCACGCAGCCATTTATGAATATGTTTGCAAAAATGTGGCTCTGTCTTCTCTTTGTATTCTGGTCATTCTTCCCTTATCTCTGCTGTAATATCAGGCATGCAGTCTGTAGTGTATTTTCTATCATTTTGCTTTAAATGTTAATAAAAATACATGACAGTGAATAATAGTTTTCAGCAAAGGCAGGAGAGTGTTGCTATTATGGACAAAAAAACTATAAGTGTGTGGTGTTTTGCATTATTTAAAGGTTCACAGAAGTTAGTCTCACACATCATAAGTGTATCTTTACTGACACATCCACTGAAGTAAAGGGTATCTGAATTGCTGTTGTATTTTCCTTCTCTAACACTAATCATTCACCTTTGCAAGACATTAGCACCAGACAATGGTGTAGAACTTACACTATGTTTAGATCTGCTAAAAGAAGTCAGAAGTTTGTTATCCAGCAATTCTAATGAGTTTGCACCTCATTTCCATCTTCACAGTGCTCAGAAGGCTGAATCTACACTATAAAAAGGTAACCATGTAGCTAGGGAACTTGAAGGTGAGGAGACTTGTGTATTTGTACAAAACAGAAAACTGGTATTCTTTTGAAAGTGATTATCTGCAGAGAAGACTTAATTTTGCCAAGGTATGCTTGTATTATTGAAGGACATTTTAGATTTCATAAAATGTTAAAAATGTGTTTATATATCCAGGAGAAAATGGAATTTTCTATCTGTATGCATTTCTTATACTTCACTGTTGGCATAGGCAGTTTTGGCATGTATTTACATTTGTGAGATATACAGGTTATAGTTTCAGCACCATTTGCTTTTGCAATATCATATGATACTGGAGAGAAATGCAATGTACATGTTGCTGACACTGGTGTTATGCTTCTGAGATGGCCCAGGGTAATCTCTTCAGAAGTAGTAGGGACAGTGACAAGTGACTGGCATTCATTAATTGACTTTTCTTTTAAAAAAGTATAGACATCATGATGATTCTGTGGAAAACATATATAGATTTCTTATGTGGTATTCTTTGGTTTATGCAAACCTTCATTTGTGTGGGAGGGGAAGGTGGGACAACCACCTAATATTCTATTGTACTAAATGAAAAATGTATTTCAAGTTGACAAAGGGTACACAGACTGATTATTTTTTGTAACAAATACATTACTTATGCAATAGTTACTTGTTTTATCCTTCTCTGTTTTATGTCATATAGGATTATGGCACCCAAGCATACAAATCCACAACAGCCCCTTTTTAGTGATGTTGATAATGAGGTCATAATAGAGGCTATGAGTTAGCATGACTCCTTTCTGGTTGAAAGAGGCATTTGGGATATGGCTGCCAGAAAGGAGATTTGGAACCAGTTATTCAACAATTTTAATACAGTTGGTGGTTGCAGCTGCAATTATGATCAGATGCAACACTGGGCCATTGATATGATTTCATCAGCCTGGAAAACAGCCGGCTACAGGGAGTGGTCCTGCTACCAAACCACCACTGATACCAAACAAGGAGTTCCTGTCCATTGTCAGAGATCTGGACAGGTCCATGTAGACTGCACACTGTGTGCTTGATGTCACTGATGATGTGGCTGGGAAGACAAGTGTGTCCTAGGAGTAGAATCCAGGTAAGCGTGAATATGGCAAAATTAATATTTTCTTACAGAATAAAATATATAAATTTACTACTACTTGCTGTAATACATTTTTTTCTATCTGTACCTATTGCTAAGTTATCAACCACATTTCAGTTACAGTTATTTCTTACAGGACATACAGGCAATTGTGTATTCAGTGTTCCTTTGTGTTATTCATATTATGATGCTTAATTGCCATCATTTCCTTGCTTCCTTTCATCCAGAACTATCCCCTCTGCAAAGGGCGGAGACATCTGCACATGATAAGCAAATATAACTTTGCTTATTACTAAGCATTATTTATATATATAATTATCTGTATGTGTGAGGAGGGTGCAACGAGTGTCTGTACTGCTGTACCATCTGTGAGTGTGTGACCAGTGCTACTTTTTGTTCATCTGTGTTGGGTTAATATTGAGTGTAATAGTAATTTCATTCCCATGTTTGTTGCTTATTATCACAAGTTATCCTGATAGTAGTGGAAGCCTAGGTCTCTTACCTGATTTTGAAGTATCAGTAGGCTTTGATGATGATGGTGCCCAAACATAGGCACAGTCAGGGGGTGCAAAGGTTGAATCTGATACTGAGGTTGTGACTTACACATCCCCTGGATTTCCTTCAGACACAGTCAGAATGCCTACACATACCCATTCCACTGAGTCCAGAGATAGTGGACAAGTTGATAATGACACAGTTGAACAGGGTAGTGTAGTTACTGCAGTTTCAGTGCCAGTTGACTTTGGCCATAGTCAAAGTATGGGTGATGTGCTAGGCAAGAAGGTTGGTAGGGGTGCTTGTAGGAGGATAGTTGTCCATCCTCCAACTGATCCTGGTGTGTCATTATGTGCCACTCGATGCATGTTTAGGTCTGTAATGGAGGCAAAAGCACATTCCACTTAGGCATTTGCGGACATGCTTAGGGTACTAGATGTAGCACAAGCTGCTGTGAGTGTCTCCCTCCATCATGTGGCTTATTCAATGGATTGGATAATGCCACAGTGGAACAGGCAGTGTTTGTGAGGGAGCATCTGCTGGGAGGGTAACAGAATCCACATGGTCTTAGGTCTGTAACATCATCTGCTGTTAGCCAACATGGCCATGCCTGGTCTCATGGTGGCACTACTTCCACTGCTCCATCAGTGTGTTCATACCCAGACATGGTAGACCATGGGGTCATGGACCTGAGTATGAGGGAGGTACTCAGGCTGACCAAGTTTGCAGATGACTGCAAGCTGGGAGCCATTATTAACTCCCCAAGTGATGTAGACATCCTACAAAAAGGCCTCACTGAGACCAGTGACTGGTGTCGAAACCATGGCTTAAGCTTAATGCAAAAAATATGTCATCATCCCCTTTGGTAAAAACTCAGTTCCCACTAATTACCACATCGATGGGAGCCCACTGAACACTGAAGGCATTATAAGAGATCTGGGGACACAGGTTGACAGCAACCTCTCCTTCGACCACCACATTGCCACTGTGGTCAGAAAGTCCTTCTATGTGGCAAATCTCATTACCAAGGGTTTTGCATCCAAGAAGAAAGAAAGCATCACTTCTCTCTACTCTTCCCTCATTAGACCAATCATAGAGTATAATGCCCCATTTGGCATGTACATCACTAGACACATGCAACAGCTGGAAAGGCCACAAAAAAACCTCACAAAGAGGATCTTGGCCTTAAACACATGTCCTACATGGACAGACTCAAAAAACTCCAGCTATTCTCTGTCTCATATAATCTACTAAGAGGTGAGCTCTGCTTGACTTAAAAAGCCATGTCTGACCCAGCTCTGTTAGAAATGCTACATTTAAATAAATCCCAATCCCTCCACACCACACACTCCAGAGACCTCAACCTCATTACCACAATCAACAGAACATGCTGGAGGGACAGGTTCATAACCCAGAGACTGCCCATGCTCTGGAATAGAATTCCCATACATGTCAAGCAGAGCACCTTACTGGCACTCCTCAAGAGAAATCTTGATGAGTGAATGGGAAATAGAAAGTTCATCCCAGGGATCACTGCAGTGGCTCTACTTGATAGCTGCACTGGGAACCAACATCGGGTGGCATGATGCCTGGGCACATCTATGGGCTAGGCTTGTAAAGGCTCCAGGGCCATAAGCCTAGTACACACTTATGAACCTATGAACCTATGAAGAGAGTTCATTCAGCAGACATTGGTCATGTTCATGTAACAACAGCACATCTATCAACGGGCATTGACATGCCAGTGCAACTACTGGCAGAGCTAGTTGTGGAGGTTTGGCTTGATGACAATGAACTGATACCTATACAATGCATGGCTCACACCTGTCCAACTTGCCAGGATGTAGAGCTAGCACAGAGCTTGGCTGTGTTCATGCAGACACTCACACATACATTTCACATTGAATGTCCATACAGGCACATACACATAACAGGTATGTGAGGCATTCATGAGGCTTGCAGGTCATTCTGTCTCAGTAGCCATCTGATAATTACCTACATTTTTGCCTGCCTGTTTTTCTTACTCACACACACTCTCACTACTTTTCTGTCAGCCTTGGCGTCCTGTCTTCCCAAACTCCACCCTGTACAAATTTTGCCATTACCTTGTTTCTATCTTTTGGATTCAGGGATACAGATGCATTTTGTCTGATGCAGAGTACCTAGCTCAGTACTTAGTATATGTGTTGGTGATGTTATTTTGAAATGTTTAGTTATTTCTTACAGCCTTTTAGTATTTTGATTACTACTTTGAAATCACTGATATGTCAATGAGGCTTGTGAGAACGTAGGGATAATTAGAGTTTGGACTGATTTTTCTGTTATGGGTATTTTAGATGTGTGATGCATGTCAGCTGATAAACACCAGAAATCTATCTACATAAGTCAGTCCTGTCACATGTGGATGTCATTATAGAACAACTCAAACACATTTAACTTGGGTACATTTTCAAGTAACAGTATGCAAGAATCTGCCATTCATTTGTGTTCTTACCCATTTATTTTCCTGTTCCAGATTCAGCACTTAACTTGATAGTCCTACAGTTACAACTGTTTTCATACAGGGTTAACTCTGTGTGATGATATCAGCCCACAGTTATTACATGGGTAAGGTTGAAATGCTGCCTGGCATCAATTTTACTGTCTGATTGTACATAGAATGAAAGTAGGACCCCATAGATGGTCAGCGTGTGTGCTATCCATTGCCTCTTGTCCAGGGCAAGGGCATATTGTGCATACCTATGTCTACCTACACCCACAGCGGCTGGTGGTTCCCCCTCTGAATCTTCACCTGCTGTGGCTGTGGTGACATTGCCAGTGGTGTTGGGATGCATGACCCTTCCCCGTGGTATTCCTGCAAAAGCTGTTTTCTCAGGATAATATTGTGAAGGAAATTTCAGCACTCATATTGGGATTGTACTGCAGGCCCCCGTGCTGTATCTATGCACAAAACCATGACTTCAGTAGCCCAGACACAGTCTCCATGATATTTCTTGCTTGTGCGTATGCCTCATTTTTTCCTCTGTGGGTATGTGTGCATTTCTGTTGGGTGTCATCAGCCATTGTTCGAGTGCATACCCTGCATCCCTGAGTAAATGACCTTGTAGGATAGCACCCCTGGAAAGCTTCTGATAGAGCTGTGAGTTGTGCCAGATATGAGAGTCTTGGGGTTGCCATCACACACATTCAGGGTGATTCTGATTCTGTTAGCATTGCACATGGCCCGGCAGTTAATGGAGTGGAACCCCTTTCTGTTTATGTATACTCTTCCCTGTTCCCCAGGTGGTTCCTTGGTATCAATGTTCATGCAGTCTACGGTGCTCAAGATTTCATAGAAGTGTACAATGGGGTAGAAATCTGGCATAGCTGTAGCTCTGTTATCAAGGTACTGGGAAAATCTATTTAGTCACTTGCTGTGGCATAGCATTCACGAACTGATGTAGGATCCTGGATGCTGATGTCTATGACACCCCAACATGTTCCCTGTTGGTCTCTGAAGGATTCCTGTAGCTAAAATTCTAAGTGCTACACATACCTTTTGCTACCACAGATACTGGTTCCTCTTGGTTTGCCCTTGCTCTCAGATGAGGATGACAGAGGTTGCAGAGTTCCTGGAGTGTGTCTCTATCCACCCTATAGTGCTCTACAATTTCCACCTCATGCAGACCATGAAAAAGTTAAATGTGGGTTTAAACACCCTTCTCCTTCTTGCCCAAGGTCTATCAGCAGCAGCACCAGTATAGATTTGAGCCTGTTGCACATATACATGCAGAAGATCAGCAGCAGCCCCTGACAATCTTTCCCTCTAGTGTAGTTTCCATGGTTGTATTCCAATAGCTTTTGGAATGCAAAGCAAAAACATACACTAAGTGTTCACAATTGCTTTATAACTTGTTCAAAAGTTCCTCCATCTTGGATTGGTTGATTAGCATAAAATTCAGCTGTAGGTTTATTGAATCCTGCCTGTGTTTAATTTCATTAATATATATAAAGAAATAATTTATAAAGAAGCAATACAGTACATTCAGTACATTAGTGCAACAGAATGTAAAAGATATGTTAACACAAAAGTGCTGTATTCTGTCTTTAACTGATTTAACATATATAATGAAATGAGTTATAAAAGATAGTAACAAAAACAATAAAGTGCATTCTGTGCATTAAAGCAACCAAATGTAAAAGATATGTTAATGTATACATGCAGTATTTTGTTTTTAACTGACTTTTTTAGGATGTAAGTATTTTTAAACAGTGGTTTCAGTACAGTATTGCAAACAAATGCATATTAAGTACAGATATGATCACTTGTGTTTATACTGTAAAATATAAAAGGCAATTGTGAAAAACACCAACACCAATTGAGGTCAATATATAATATGTATAGGTTATATATTGTGTATGTTTTCATTTTTGTATTTGTTTTATAAGCATTAGACATTTCACTTTAATTTTGTCTTTATGCATTAAGCATCGATTATTCAATAAATGCATTACTTGATGCTATTGACCTCAGTTGGGTGGGTATTTATATGCTTGTTCAGTGTCTGGTTTTTATTCTGAGGATGTCCAGCCATTTGGCAGATGAAAGCGCTAAATAACTGTTTTTCCTACTGTGTTGGTGTTTTTCACAGTTGCCTTTTATATTTCTGGTTTGACTTTTTGTTTTGATTTATACTGTGAATTGGAAACTCCACCAAACATTTATAGCAATACACTTTTTCTTCCAAAGTATGCATTAGCACTTCGCATATCATTTTATTCCAAGTATGCATAAATACCATACCACTCAATCTCTCCGGGCAAGAAAGCTGGACAAAGTCTAAATTAATAGAGGGACAAAGGCACAAAAATATGGACAGGCTATAAATATTGCTCTTATAAACTTAGAAGGTTGCTAAAATAATAGGATTTGCTCCAGCATCCATTTTCTGAAGGATATAAAATCTGAAACTCAAATGTATGTTATTACTTAATGACTCAATTCTCAGTGATTTGCCAAAAAACAGAGATTTTATGAAGTATAGGCTATAAATATGAGGCAAAAATCTGGACAGTTGAGAGGTATGATAAGCATTTCCCATATCATTTTCTCCATGTATGCATAAGGACTTCCAAAATCAGTAGTCCAATGTATGCATAAGCACTTCCCTTACATTCTGGTTTACTTAAATAAAGATTTATAAAAATAAAATTGATTTAAAGTACATATATATATATATATATATATATATATATATATATATATATATATATATATCTATATATGGGTCTACTTCATAACACTGAAATTTCATAACATTGAATGACATAACATTGAGACCATAGCATTTAAAATTCAAAACGCTGAAAACCCAAAACATTGAAAACTTAGGTCATTGAAAGTGTGCTTCATAACATTGAAAACTACATTGCACAAGTAAATAAGATCCCCTCCACCTACAACAACACCTAACTAACAAATACACTTTCTACTACATTTCTGCAGGGGGGGCAAGTCCCCCTGCACCTCCCATGTGAGGGACTCTGCCCCCCACCCCACCCGTAATTAAATATACCATCTCCAAGATCACACTACAGCGGAAAAAAGTTAATTCCCTAACCTCAGTTTGTTAGTTAGGTATTGTTGTAGCTGGAGAGGATGTTATTTACATATGCATTGTATATTTCAATGTTATGAAGCACACTTTCAATGTTCTGAGTTTTTAGTGTTTTGGGATTTAGATGTTTTGATGTCCATGTTATGAAATTCAATGTTATGAAATTTCAGTGTTATGAAGTAGACCTATATATATATATATATATATATATATATATATATATATATATATATATATATATATATATATATATATATGTATGTATATATCAAAACCACAGAGCAGCTGCTCTTAACGGTGTTTTATAAATAATATGGCTGTAAACAGTGCTGCGCATTGAGTGTTTTGTAAATGTGTTTCTCTTTAAGTCAAACAGGTACACATTTTTATTAGTTAGAGTGTGACTTTAACAAACAATTATACTAATGTGAGCTATACAAAAATAGTGCTATAGCTCTGGTAATGCATGAAGGAAGCCTCTCAATTTAGGGCGAAATGTTTGCCTGGAACAGTGGTTCTGAAGAGTTTGCTAAAGAACTTGAATTTTCCTGTGGATTTTCTGTTAAGACTCCATACAGAACAAACAAGTGTGAAGTCACTTTGGGACTTTAGTATAACTGGTATGAGAAACTGTAAAGTGGTGGCAAAGAAGCACCTACAGTATTTTTTGTTTGTTTAATAAAAACCACATTATTTTATTGAATAGTTTATAGCACAGTGACAAAGAACATGGACGCTAAGCATATTCTGCACATTTTTTCCATACCTGAAAGGATCCTAAGTTAATCCTTTCACTATCTGAGAGACCATTAATTGAGCAATTTTTTCCACAAGTATAAATGCCGCAGTTTTGTGATATTAGCAGGGCGTTTTCATGTGGCGTACATCTGATTTTATAAATGCAGCAGTTCTATAATATTTGCAGGTAGTTTTCACATGGAGTACATCTGATTTTTTTTCCTTGCGTCATGATGACAATGTAAATCATTGTCTTCAAAACGCTACTGCTGCAGCTGAGGGGATGGCGGTCATTGTCCAATCCATGACAACACCAAAGACATAAAAATAATGTGTCATCTATTAAACAATATCCGCGTAGGAAGAGTTCAAGGCTTATCTTGTACCTTTAAAGAGTGCACTCACCAAAAGGGAATGGCTAGAATCATCACTGCCCATCTAACTGGTGACCAGGTAAAAGCCTTCACAGGCATGACATGGACTGGATATCAAGAATACAGCAAAGTAAAAAAGTAATAATATATCATGCAGGTGCTGTTTTTGAGACTCAAGGTCAAAAGTTTCATAACTGGACATTTTTCCTAACATAACGGTAAGGTCTCAGTTATGTAATTTAAAACATCTTTTTAATGTATGCCTAGTTTCAGAAGATCATTAAAATTAATGCATGTTAAATACTGATACATTTAAAAGGGTTTACCTGAAGTGGGTGTTTCAGACCTGCTAAAGATGCAGAAAAGGACATTGTTTGGCAGAGATATTGTAATGCGTGAAAAATGTGTTTCAAAGATACAGTCTAGCCTTGTAGCTAAGTATGCAACAATGTCTGGTAATAAACTGAAATTATGAAGTATCATCGTACTCCATTTTAAATGTTGAAAAGAATGTGACATAGCTAAATTTTGTGGTAATAATGATAATGCTGTAATGCCCGCAAAACTGGAACTGATAATAATAGAACACAGAATATGATAAATTGTCTGCAAGAATAGTTGAACCAGCTTTAGTCTAATCTACTAGTACAGAATTAAATAGAATGTATGAATCCAGCAAAGATCAAATTATAGTGTTAGAAAGCCCTAAGGTACATAAAGTTGACTAAGGAAACCAAGAGGAAAAACCTACACTGTTCAAAAGATATGGTAACATACACTCATATAAATGCATATATATTTTATATAGTTTATTCAACACCATATAATTGGATGGAATTTATTGTACTATTTATGGTGCATTTCTGGCTGAATGTGACTGGGCAAAATGGAAGGTTTTCAGTGTGTCATCAACAGCAAATAATTGCTGCAAGAAATAGACTTTCTGTGGCATATGTTCAAGTCTACAGCAGATCTAAAATATTTAATCCTATACTATCGAGACACCTGCTTGCTAGGATTCTTCTGTCTTCTTAGACTGAAAGTGTACAATATATGGAATGCCCTCGTATGCACTGTAAACATGATTGAATATCTTATGACTATAATCTTACAAGCATCCCATAACCAGTCATTCAAATATTTTGTGTTGATTCTACCCTATAGTCCTTTTATATTGATATTGATATTTATAAAATGTTGTGAAGTTTGCCATCACCTAACTTGCAGTGGAAATAGTCATGTCTCAAGAGACCAAAAGGCAACAGCTCAGCATAAATATCAATATCAATAGTCCTTTTATAACCCGCGGTAGTGGTGCTGCAGTAGCGTTGTCTCCTCACAGCAAGACGTTGTCGCATTTGATTCTCAGTGCATCTTCTGTGTGGAGGCATGAGTGAATGGGCGTGCCTTCGTTGAAGGTTGTGTGTCAGGGCTGGTAACTTGGCACGTAAAAATCCACTACCAAACATTAGTGGACCGGAGTTCCACTGTGGCGACCCCTAACCGGGATAAGCCAAAAGACACTTACTTTCTATCAATAGTCCTTTTATACCAGTCATTATTGTTCATGATAGAAAGTGTAAAATGTTGAAGCATTGCAATTAATAAATAGGACAGCAAACAATATACTAGATGATATGTATAGCAGCTGTGGTTGTATACGAGAAATGAAATAATGATCTGTTCATTCACTCCCTTTCAAACTTTAAATTGGAGGCACTTGAATGTATTAGCTAAACTCACCAATGGTTTGTTACCAGATTTATTGGGTTCCTGACTGACAGCTAACTTATATTCAAGTTTGTTGATCTTCCCATCAAAGGCCAACAGCTTTACTTTGTTGTTCCACTGTTTTTGTCTTGGATAACAAACAATTCTGTGATGCTTTTTTCTTAACGTATGCAACTTCCCAGTTTGTTTGCACTTTTCCATGAGATAGAATATTATTTTCATGAGATATTCTCAAAAGAAAACATGTCAACACATTTAATATGAACTCTTTTGAACTTACAGCCATTTTTGGCCTGAATATAGTTTTATATTCTTTTGATGTGGAGCTATTCACATTATAACCTATGTGCTGTGTCCCCTTTACTTAGTGTGCCATAATTCATACACTGATTTCATCTGATCTAGAGTTCGTTTGCCTTATTGGTCTCTCCCTGCTCTCATAGGTTGACACTATTTATTACAAACCATGGAGAAATTATCTTCCAATGTTAGTTAAATGCCACTCACCTCCTGAGAAAAGTACATTTAGACATCAAGTGGCTTGCAATATCCATTTAATAAATTGAAGCGAAAAATAAATTGTACTTGACAGATAAACTTCATGATATAATTGTTCAATACCAATAGTAAGTGGATGTTTAAAAATAATCCTAGGTGAGTGCTGATAACAGAAGCAGAAAAAAAAATGCTTCTGCTGTGTAATGTTGGTGAAATTTAGGACAAATTCCCTTTAAAATTGTATTTGGCCTTTAGAATTTGTTTAGCGATGAAGGGCAAAATATACAAAGCATAGTATTAAATAACCAACTCACCACAGACCACTAAAGCAAGAACAAGAAAAGTCCTATTCAGATAACAAAACTGTCTTGGATGGATGTGCAGCTAACTGTTGATGATCATGTCCTTTATGCTTCTTCAGTTTACGAGGGTAATTAGGCACTGTTGCCACCAACCGAAGAATTTAATCATCGATGTTACTTCTTACTTTCTTAACTGAAGTCCACCATTGTCTTTAATAATCCCAAATTTGAGCTTTTTCTTGTTACCTCTGCCTTATTTTGTTCTAATCTCTCTAGTTAATACATTATGTTTTAGACTGTTTCAGCACACAGCTACTTTTCCACTTATAGCATGCAGATGAGGCCTAATAATGGAAAGGCATGCCCATAGGTAGTGAAGTATTTTTGCTGGCCTGAGTGCTGTCCTATATGACTTTGGCCAGGACTAACTGGTATGCTGATATTTTTTTGGCGAGTAATTTGCTTATCTACCATGATGCCCCAATAAAACAAGACTTAACTTTGCACTTAGTTTTTATCTTTTGACATGGTCTTTTTAGTTAGGTCCTGTGCATATCTACTAGGCACTTTGGCTTTGTTGTTCTTTTACTCATATTAACAAAAAATAAATACCTTCCGAGGTTAGCCAAACACTTTTGATAGACTGGAGTTCAGCTGAAAATTGCTCTTGTTGATAATTATCTGATTCAGAAAATGTTAAATCTCAAATCCTACTTGCTTTCCTCAGCCGTTGGCATGTATACTGTAACAATTAAAAGGTGACATGCTGCCACCTGAGGTGCAGTACAGAAACAAGCCTAAATGCTACGTATGTTGAAGTATTTTAGGCTGTAAATCACTGGGGAGACCCTCTAGACTCTATAATGAGTTTGTCTGGGCCTGCTGTTGCTGTACTGCATAGCAAGCATACTTTCCTTCTCATTTTGCCTTTGTCTCTGTTACTGCAAATTGCTTAAAACTCTAATTGCTGCTTTGGGTAATTATCTGATAAGGTCAGCGTCATTAATGAGTCACATTCTTATGATGCTGACCTTTGCAATTTTGCAAACAAGGTGAATGAAGTGTTTGATGGCAGACGGAGAAAATGCTGTGAATTATAATTAACAACACTCCAAAAAGTTACACAATATTAATAATCAAAATATTGTGGTCACTGCTCTAGAAAAGGATTTTTTGGTGACAGTGTGAAAGGTCCACTGACCAGCTGGGCATGTGCATGTATGGGCCTGTGCTTATTATACTGTTTCCAAAGTGAAACTTAATCTTCACTGTTTCCTCAGGATAGTAGCAGCTATGCATAGTGTAGGGAAACCCACATAAACAATACATCCATGAAACAGTCATTTACTTACACATTTTATAGATGTTAGGAAGCAGAACCAAACTTGATAGCAAAGTTGCTTGCTTGACAGGCAAATAAATACAAATAATAATGCTAGTTATTATATAAAATTGATAATGATAGGGAGTAATCTGTCCACTAATGTAGGTGAGGGATAATCCACAGATACTGCTGCTACTGAGTCAGAGGAATTGTATGTCTTAATCCACAAACACTGCAGTAAACCAAATTCCACAACGAACAACACAGGAAGCCAGTGCCAAGCCAACGTTTATTGCGATCTGGTACCTCGGCTTTTCGCCTTCAAATGGATTATTAGGGTTATTGATGAGGGTAGTAGTGAGTAATGGTCCAGTAGTAACACATGCACCAGGTTGCACATAAGGAGTCCATGATGGTCTCAGGGTATAATGGGATTTTGTTATCTTATACGAATATAAAACTCTCAGTCTTAGACAAGAATGCAGTGAAAAGGCAAAACAATTTACAGAGCTATAAGTTAATGTGTACCAAATATGCATCTTGCATTCTAGCCTTCTAGAAATACATTTAAGATGTCCTTTTAACAAGTACAATAAACATTTTGAATCTGAGCATATTAATGTAGCATAATTATACAACTATTTACCTGTTAAATACATCATGTGATATTTTGTGGTTGTGTGTTCCTATAACTAACTATACTAAAACAGTGTGGCTTGCTTTAAATATCTCCCTGTACTGTGCTACGGTAGCATTGTCGCCTCACAGTAAGACGTTGTCCTGTTCGATTCTCAGCTAGAGCGTCTTCTGTGTGGAGACATGAGTGAATATGCGTACCTTCTTTGAAGGTTGTGCGTCAGGGCTGGCAACTCGGCACGTAAACATCTACTGCCAATCATTAGCAGACAGGAGTTCCGCTGTGGTGACCCCTAACTGGGAAAAGCCGAAAGACACAACAACAACTTTTTTGCTGGACATTTGAAACATACTACTAGAAAGTTAACAACTTACAATATATGTCTACATTAGTTTCTTGTGTCTCAGGGCTGAGCCTGAAAATTGTGCTCTAAACCAGTCAATAAATATGAATGAAATACAATTAAATAGATTAGATAAATAGTGTTGCTACTCTAACATACCCAACAGTCACAGAAATTTACCATGTATCATGTAATGATATCTTCCATTTCAGCACACTTAAAAGCTGAACATGTCCAGCAGGACAGTCCATGTCATTTTATACAAAGTTGTTAGATCAACAAGTTCAGTCACTTCACCTCTCCTATCTGACAGTCTACAAGATCCATTGTCTTTATCTGTTCTCACATGATATGTTTAAGGATAACATATATATAGTCTAGCCTCAGCCTCTCAGACTACCACTGATACAGATTCCCTGGATAGTGCCATATGGCAATGGTGCTGCTGCATTGTATCTTTGTTAGTGGAACAGTATTTATTTACGAAATGGTGATTGCCTTTAAATATAGTTTCCTTCCTGTCCCACACCTTTCTTCATAATATGCCAGAAGATATCCTACCCTGGATGTCACAAAATATCTCCATTGTGAAACTATCATCATGAATGATGTCAACATCAACTGGCAAAACTTAATTTCTCAATTCCCAGTCAACAGTATGAATTTATTTGGATTCACACTACTTATTAAAACTCCAACTAGACTTCTTTGAAACAGCAGCCTAGAATTTATTATTGACTGGATCTTAGTCACAGATCCTAATAAATATTCCAAATCTGATAATTTCCCTGACACGCTAAGCAATCACCTACCTGCATACACTTACAGGACAACCAGCCAACTAAACAAAAGCCATAACTATAAAACTTTCCAAAACATAACAAGCTTTAACCCACAACCCTTCATTAACATATTAAATCCTTAAACTTGTCCATGCTGAAAATATACCCCTAGATGATGCAGTTAATCGCTTTAAGAAACTATTTCTAGATACCCTTAATAGCCTTGATCCACTTTCAACAAAAAGAGCTAAATTCAGTCATGCACTTTGGCTAACAAAGCCCACATAAAACCACTGAAAGAACTGACCAAAATTTATGTTATAGACAACTGTGCAATCAGGCAAAAAACTTGTAACTATCTATCATCTCTTCATTACTCATCCCAGGATTCAAACAAATCCCCAGCCTGTCCACAGACAAATCTTCATCACAAATAGCAGAAATGTTTAACACACACACTTTATTGAAAATATAGGTAACAAGGTCAGTGACCCAAGCCATTCCTCACACTCCCCACTCCACAACTGACTTCATTCCATCACACACTCTCTCAAACCTCAACCAAATACACCACACTCACATCCCTCTTGTTTCAAAACATATTAACTATGACCTGTCAACCTCCCAACTTCACACTGAAATCTGTTCCCACTAACTACACATGAACACTACTACAAAAATAATGCCCTGCTCCATTTCTGCTGACAACCTCTTAGCTGAATACTTGAAAATGGCTGCTAACACCATCACCTATCCGATCAGTATTCTAATCAACAGATCCATCATGGAATCCTACATTCCCTCTCTATTGAAAAAAAATCAGTCATAATTCCACTACACAAAGGTATAAAATCTAATGAAATGTTTAACAACCACCCTATCGCTATCTTATCTCCTCTCTCCATATTCTTAAAAAAATGTGTAAACAAACAATTCCTTAGCCACTCTATCCACAATGAACCATTAACACCCACTCAACATGGTTTTAGACCAGCACATAGCACAACAACTCCAATAATATCCTTCATGGACACAGTTAATAAAGCAAGAGGCTCTGGCAAACTAACCTCATCTCTATTTGTTGACCCATCCAGGCATTTGACATTGTTTCACACCCCAAACTTTTACAGCAGGTCTCATCTCTAGTCCTTTCTCCATCCTCTCTACAGTGGTTTACTAGCTATGTATCTGTCAGACAACATTGCATAAAATGGCAAGGCTGTCTTTCTCAATACCTAACCAACAAAACTGGAGTTCCACAAAGCTCCATCCTTGGACCCCCTCCCCTTCAATACTTTTATAAATAGTTTCCACACTGCTTCCTGTCAGAGTACTCTAATCCATTACACCAGTGACTTAACTCTCATTTCCTTTTCCAACAACATAGAACACCTGAGACAAATAACCCAAGTTGCCTTCTCCTCTATTGAGTCCTAGCTCAATAATGCACTACTACTACTACTCAACCCCAATAAAACTAAGCTCCTCCTTTTCACACCAAGGACACTGTCAACTGACTTCAAGATCTATTCCCTAAATAACACAGAAATTGAAGTGCCCCCCCACACACACCACATTATTAGGAATAACAATAGACAATAAACTTACTTTTGACCTTCATATACATAACATTATCAAAAAAAAAAAAAAAAAAAGAAAAAACACACCAAAAACTAGGGATGGTCTATCAGCACAAAAACCTCATGGGTATAGCTACTAAAAGAATACTAGCCTCAACCTACCTGTTACCCTCCTTACTATATGGTGCCACCATTATGACCATACTACAGACCACACTAAAAGCAAGCTTGAATCGTGCTACTATAAAACTACAAAATTTGCAATGGGTGGATCACACTATAAACACCATATCACAGATCTTAGCTCCCTCATTTGGCTTGAACTCTCCCAACACCTTAACTACCTCCAAATAAAGATTGCCCACAAAATTATTTATAAACCTGCAGTCTGCCCTGCCTTAAACTCAGTACTCCAAATCTACACACCTAACAGGAACCTCTGCTCCAAAGACAAACAGTTCCTATCTCTATATAAACCAAACAAAATTGCTAGACAATGTCTATACTTTTACTCAGTGGCCAAGCTATGGAAAACTCTACCTTTTCACATCAGAGTTATCTCCAGCTTCAAGAAATTCAAGTATAAACTAAAAGACTTCTTACTCAAATCACATATTTGTCCCTTTTCCAAAACAGGCTGACTTCCACATTCTATCCTTTACCCTAGTTCACCTACTTCCTCCCCTCTTTGCCTCCAGTAACCACCTCCACCTGTACTATAAACCCCAAGCATATAACCTCAACAATAACCTCTAACATTGTGCACAAACACTAATCTCACCTTCCTTCACCCTCTTCCATCCTTTTAAACTGTACTGAATCAATAACCCTCTGTGCTGAAGCATTAACCTACTAACTTCCCACTGAATCACTAACCTATTTCTTCATTTTCCCTCCCCCACTGCCACCCTTTCCAACTCCTAGCTTATCTCTGTTTCTCTCTGCTAAGACTGTCAGTAGGTGATGATCTCTGTATTATATATGAATATATTTGTTTAATCATATTGTCTGTTTCAGTGTAAATATGGTCTATTCATGCAATGTATATGTTTCTCCTAATCCTTTTTAATAGCTATATACCTGTGCCTCCTATGTAAAAATATTTTATTTGCTATGTCGTTGAGCTTCCCATGTAAAAATATTTTTCTATGTACTGGAGCTTTTCTCCCTTAGCCTCCACTGAAAAAGGGTACCTTACCCAGTCAGACTTTCCCAGTAACCAAATGTTAAATAAATAAATAAATAATGTTGTGAATGTTAAGCATGTTTAAGAAAACATATTTTTACATATAATGAAAAAAAAAAACACGTCATTGTATCTCAAAGTACCATTCACATATCCCACACTTAATTCTTTCTTTCTTTGGTGTTAACTCTTAACTCATCACCTTCCTACTAAATAAAGTATATGCACTCACACACAAACACACACACATACACAAAAAACACACTTTGGTAGCAGCAGATTCATTATATAAACATTTACATATTGGAATAAATGTAAGAAGTGGACTGATCAATTCTGTAGTGAAATGACATATCATCTAACATTAAATATCAATGCATGCAAGCATAAAGCAAACTTTAACCACAAGTTTTAAAGGGTCAGTGTATCCTACATTATTCATCTTTTGGAGTTCACCTTCAAACTCCCTTACCTTTTATTGCAGCTCTCACGTTACAACTCCTCCACAAGAAGTCAAATTACCTATGTGCAGCACCTAGCAACTCTTGCCACACATCACAGATACTCAGTCTGCCATGTAGTGGTTCAACATGTAATGCACTTGAGTTTGTTGCTGCAAGCTTAAAATTTTGCTGGTTCTATTCTCACATTAGCTGCTTCAATGACTTTTCCAGTTGCATACCACAGTGTACCATAAGATGACTGCTGCCCTTCTGAGGTACTGTTCTTTGTAAGAAACATTAAATTAACACACTATCTGTCTTTGGCATGTGGTGATATGCATGGATTTAAAAGATTCATTGACATTAATTGAAAAAAGCAAAGGGGTATTACATTAAAAAAATACACCCAGATTTAATAAACTCTGTGTAGGAATAGCGTAAGTCCTACATGAAGTGTACTGTAGCCATGTCTGCATCTCCCCCTCATCAGCACCTTGCATATTAATGAAGGTGTGCTACTGAGAGAGAGCCATGTAACACAGTTACAGAACTGGTGTAAGGGGGGGTGTTGCAGTGTCTGCAGATGAGTAATCCACCCCCTGCACTGTTAAAGTGCCAGATGGCACTTAAATAATAAAGTGAAACATGTTTTCATATTTTTTTGTTGGCACTGCGTTTAGCAATAGACACATGCCAGACATCTAAAAATAGAAACTGGGTGCATTTAATTATTTAGGAAAAGTCAAGTTTAAGCATAGCTAGGTGGGTTTGCATGGCACGGCACGGTGCTCAGCAGTGCTTAAACATAACTGAGAGCTATATAGAAATGTATAGGTAAAATTGCCATATCCTTGGTAGCTGAATTGTTAGATTCATGGCCTTTTGTGCAGTAAGTGCGCAGTTCAAATACACAGACAGACCATTCAGCTTTTACGAGACAATAAAATGTTACAAAAAATATATCTTTTTTAATTATGTACGTATACATTAACATTTGTAGTCTAGCTGGACCAGAAGCCCATTTTCAGTGGAAACCCAAGAATAAAAGCCCCAGTTGCAAACACACGTCCAATACATTAAAGTTACACTCCAAGACAATGTAATTGAAATGCATAAGGATAGGAGATATAAAGAAAAAATAGATACACATAATAACAAAGTATCATTACTGAACAATTACTTTTAATACTTTTTTTTTAATGTTTAAAAAAATCTGGTTTGCCCATAGCTAAGCTCTGCTAAGCAGTGCTAAGCCAAGCCAAACAATGCTTAAACAGGACCCATTTACCAGTACTTAGTGACACACAACTCCATTTAGGTGGTTTTGGCAGTGATAAGCATTTGCCAGTTTAAGCACTGCTCAGCTAAGCTTATCAGGTTTGCAAGGTGCTAAGCTTTAAAAATGGTCCAATGGTGGCAAAGGGCAGGAAAACAGCTTTATTTAAGCTGAACAGGTGGGAATACAGCCAGAACTTATTGGAGTTTGATCCATGCAGGAGCTATGGTAGGGGTTGGAGAGGGTGCGCACTTTCGGGTGCAGCGGTGGGACATGTTGGAGTCCAGGATCATGGCTGGGCTCCTCGTAAAAGACCATGACATCTGGCTGCTGCAGAGCCAGTCCCAGGGGTAAGAATACAAATCTGAGGCCTGGGACAGGCTAGCACCTGTCCTCACCACTGCAACTGGCATCCCCCCACACTGGTGAGCAGCTGTGTCAATACTACAATGGCCTGAAACACATGAAGGGGGAACTCTTTGCCCAGTGGATCCAAGATGCTTGAGATGACAATGCCCCACAAGCTTGTAAGTATAGGAAGCATTGATTTAACAAAGTCTACTTTGAATATCAGACAGGTACACATAATGGTGTGTTTCTCTCTCCACAGCTGCAGATGAGAGATCTCGCAACATGGAGGCCCATGCAGGGTGCCTGGCCAGGTTGAACCAAGAGTGTGGTGAGTACAGATATATCCTGCAATATATAGTAATATAATTAAGAAAGAATATAGTAGTAACTGCCAGTAGGTATATTCTGATTGAGTGTACTGCAATGAATGTGTTCCTAGACCTGGACTGATAAGTGGGTAATACCTAGTACAGTTCAATATAGATGAAAGCATGAAACCTGATAATGTTAAGGAAAGCAATTTACTACTGCATTAATAATGTTAAGGAATAACACGTGTATACTGTATTAATAACGATGTTCTGGTAATAAAGTGCAACTGGATTCATAACGTGAAGGGAATAAATCATCTGCATTCATACATTTCAGGAAATAAAGTACACCTGCAGTCAGAATTGTTAAGGAAATAAAGTTAGTAAAGCATACAGTGTGGAATAACAGCTGTCTCAACACCTGCATTATGAAAAGTGTTCAACAATAAAAAGAGTGTTAACTGTTTCATGCTACCCTCAATAAAGGTTTCTTGTGCTGAATGTGTGTATTTTGGGCTGTTGGTCAAGAAATTTTGTATTACAAGTGCTGTGAAGTAAACTTGGGTATAATACCATGACGTGACTGAAGGATGGCAGATAACTGTTTTGCTAAAGTGTAGATGTGGAGCTTTACTGCAAGATATACTGCATGATGACATTTGTTCTGCACTATAACATCTGAACCTGGAATAGTAATGTGTGAGGTATTGTAGTGTGTTTCTCTCAGGATTGTCTTGTGTTAACTGCTGCATTTCAGCTATATGCATTCCTGAACGTAGTTATGCTGATGCAGGCAAGTATGAAATTGTAATAGCTGTAGACTGCAAATATACCATTTGCAGCTGTATATCGGTCAGGTAGCCAACCCAGCACTCCAATATAGTCTGTATACATCACACATATTCCCATCCATTAGGGGTTAAATGCATACACCTGCATTCCAAGTAGTAATACACAGTTCACCTACTATCTCTGTCATGCATGACTCTCATGCATTTGTGTTCAACTGTCATTGCAGTCTTGTGTGACACTCTACCTACATTACCAGGTCAGAATTTGTTACCAGGCAAGCTCTAGGCACATATCAATAAATCAACACACAGCAGTAGCTCAGTTTGCCACACACAGACCAGGGTTCGAATCCAGGAACAAGTACTACTGTATATTTATAGAAACAGACAAACACTACTGAATATATATAGAAACAGTTATGCATTGTTAATTGATGTTCTCCCCGCAGGAATTACAGGTAAATACATTTTCTGTAGCAGCTGTTCCAATGGTATACTAATTTGTGTGTCCAGATATACTAGTGTGCGAACAGCATTGCTCAGCAAGGTGATGCCACTTCATTAAATTAAACATCCGCAAGTACACTACTATTCCAAGTTAATAAGACAAATAAAACTGTTTATTGTTGTTACAGCTGTATGCCTGATGTGTCTGCAAATGTCTTCCGATAATCTAACCCCATGCCTGTCAAGGATGGCAGGATACATGTAAACTCTCTGCACTATGCACAATACATGTCTCTCAAGTGTCACACTGTCACGGATAGTGATCACTGTTGCCAAAACCCTTGGACAGAGATTTAACATCCAGTCGAAATATGTTAGTAGAACACTCAGACAACATCAGTGCACAGTACACCTTGGTAGTCATATATGTTCCCCTGACATGTAATAGTCCCCTGTAATTGTGTATCTCTAGGTGTGATAGCTTGGCCCATACTGTCCCGTGTGGGTAGCTTGAGAAATATGTATGTGCTACAGAAGATAAAGGGCACTTGTAGACATAAAAGTGTGGGCAGACCTGTAGAGTATAGAACAGTACTGTTACAATAAATATAAGCCTATACTGTTGTTAATGGAATGTCTCTCTCTCTCCTCCTAACCCTTATCTGCATCACACATATTATTATTGTTATACTATGGGTATGGTTTCCATTTTACATATGTTCTCAAAACTTTATGTTGAGCGTTGTGTTTTATTATTGTTACATATTACAATGGTTGCATACTAACATACCTTGTTGAAATACCAATATTGTTGGCCTTTTACCATAACTGTTAATGGCATGCTGTTACAATACTGACTGTTATCCCATTTATTGTGTTCTGTATGCTGTGCAGTTTTATTGTTCCATGCATGCTGTTATAACTAACATTTAAATGTTCTGTGCATGACTAACCTATGCACTTTGACAAAAACCTCAACACCATAGCATGAGTGGGTAGGCCAGTACCTGTGGACCCACCTGCCCCACCTCATCTGGGCATGGCACTGGGTCCCAGTATGTCTGGTACCCAACAGGAGCTGCCCCCTCCACTGGTCCTGCACCACCCATGGGTGGAACCAGCTCAGGGGAAAGGGTCCCCCCCAGGTGTGGGTGCAGAGAGATAGTGGTCACCTGGAAACAGCTCCCAGGGATGATGCACAGGATTCTCCAGCATGATATGGACAATCTGCTCCAGATCAAGGGTAGACTGGTGCACCTGGAGGAGCAGGCTGGCTCCGGCACCCAGTCCACAGCACAGCCACCTTTGGGGCTGTGAAGGATCAGTGGTGACTGCCCCTGGGTGGGGAGCTCAGTCCCACTTCTGCCATCTGGGGGCACTTGGTCTTCCAATTCCACAACATCCTCCCTGTCTAAGGTGTTTACTCCCCTCATGTGTCATACACCACCCCTGTCTGCTGTCTTGTCTGTCTTGTCTGTTTACAAATGCTACCTCTCCTACCCAACTTACCCCCCCACACTTATCTATATCCCTTCCCCAACACCCCACTCTCTCCTTACAAAAAACAAAATGGGCATCTGTCCCACAAAAAAATATTGCCCCATACATAGCTCTCCATTTCATCCACACCTATATTGCCAGTCAATCATCACAGCAATTAATCAACAATGTTATGTCACCCACACCCCTCCCTCTGGGATGTGAGGGTCCACATTCCATATTGTCCATGACATGCACATCTGCTTCTGTACAAGAAATGGAGAGCTATGGTCCTTTCCTCCACCATCCTACACATCCCTACCTGCCTTTCAAATTGGTTTCCCCCATGCTTGCCCCCATTTCAACACTTTCCTATCACCCTTTTTTTTCTTTTCTTTTTTTGGAAATAGCTTTGGTTTAATTGCTGCTTGACATCAAGGCATGTCACACAAACCCAAGCAAACCCACTTAAAGCAGCTTTAATCACCTTCGGCCTGTCTGACACTGTTCTGTGCATCAGCAAACTTATCTTGCTAGCAAGTCTCAAACCCCAGACCCTGACAGCTATGACATAAAGCATTAGCTCAGTAGGTCACTCAGCTTTGAAGACTGACTGGAGTTTCCATAAACTTATCCTGTTTATCAGTGATGCATAGCAGAAAAATATTCAGGCCCTGCAAAGCTTCAAACCCAGCACCCTATCAATGACAGCACAGTGCATTAGTCCACTAAGCCACTCAACTTTCAGGGCTAATGGCTGTTTCCATAAACTTATCCTGTTTATCAGTGATGCATAGCAGAAAAATATTCAGGCCCTACAAAGCTTCAAACCCAGTACCCTATCAATGACAGCACAGTGCATTAGTCCACTAAGCCACTCAACTTTCAGGGCTAATGGCTGTTTCCATAAACTTATCCTGTTTATCAGTGATGCACAACATAATATACTCAACCCCTGCCAAGTTTCAAACCCAGGATCCCCATCATCTACAGCACAGTGCACAAGCCCAAAAGGCCACTGAGCTCCGAGGAATAACAGGTGTTTCCATAAACATATCCATATTGCCAGTGACACACTGCTTGTACATATAATGGTACAAAGGACAACGTACTTGGGACTGTGGCACAGACACCAAACCAGTACACAGACAAATAAATGTAGCAAAACACAAGCTTCTTAGCTTCCCTTAAGGACTCCTTTCAAACCTCTTGTAAGAACAAATCCAAAAACAAACGAAACAGAGAGCAAACTGGCAGTAATCTTTTATAAGAAAATGTAAGCGCTTTCAGGCTAAAAAATCCTTCATCAGACAAACTTCACATATCCATGACAGTCTTTAAATATTAAAACATTTATAAAAGCAACCAATTACTTTCTATACTTGACCCGCTTTTTCTTTAAGGCTGGTTTTAAAGGTGCAGACCTATTTAACCCAGGTGGGTTGCCAGCAGCAAACTGTATGATCCATCTTAACTCTGCATACTCTGTATCATTGACAATGTCCCCCTCCCTTTTTACATCTGTGCAACATGCAGAACCATAAAAACAAAAGTATGATCTGGAAAGCTAGAAACATGCTGGTACAATGCATTATGTTTATCCTTCTGTCTAACAGATGACAAATGGTGCAGTATTCTTGTTTTTAACTTATAATTAGTTTTTCCAACATAAAAACTCGGACATGACTTGCAGCATGCCAAATAAACCACATTCTTTGTATGGCAATCTGCATAAAACTCAAATGTGTATTTTTTGTTTGTAACAGGATGCATAAAATAATTTAAACCATTCACATTTGAACATGCTTTGCAATGCCTACAGGGAAAAGTCCCTGTTCTCATGTGTGCAGAGGAAACACTGTTAGCCTTCTTCTTATTTTTTAAACCAGGTTCTATGCATAACATGTCTTTTATATTGCTATTTCGCTTGAAGGTAAATCTAGGTTTCTCATCTAAAATATCCTTCAAGTGATTGTCACTTCTTAGTATCTTTCAGTTTTGCTTAATAATACCACATACCCAATACACATTGTTACTATAACATAGCATTACCTTGGGTTTTTTGTCATACTTATTAGATGGCTTCAGCTTATGTCCCTGCTGTTCTTTACTACCAGAAAACCATGATGTAGCCCTGGCTTCCCTGTTAGATATTATACTGTTCTTAGTTTTTTCTAAATTTTCCTTTAAATACCCCTTTTCCTTAAGATGTTGATTTAACACATCTATTTATTTGTGAAACTTATTATTGCCTTAACACAGCCGAGAAACTCTGCATCCTTGCCCTTGCATAATATTATGAAACGTATGCCTAGGATGCATGCTACATGCATTCAAATAATGATTTCTCCAGCATGATTTCCTTTGCAAGGTGGTATTTATCTTACCAGTTACATTTTTATTTAACGTGACATCTAAAAAGGCAATGGTCTCATTGCTATACTCTACTGAGAACCTAAGAAAATCTGTAGTTTTCTCCAGGTAATCAACAAAGTTTAACAGTTCATCACCGCCCTGTGCCCACAACAAAAAAATATTATCCACAAGTATTCCATAGATGTTCACACTTAAAAATATATTTATCTTCCCAAAAGGCTAACACTAAATTGGCATATGAGTTGGCAAAGGGTGTGTTCATGGCAACACACTGTACCTGCCTATAATGTGTGCTAGTGCTTCCAGGATTAAAATATTGCTATTCTCATCATATATATTAACTATATGCAGTACCTCTTTCACTGCCTTTAACCCAAATTCATTTGTGATGACCGTGAACAGACTGTTGATGTCCTTGGTTACCATTAACACATTCTTCAAATCTAAAGTTTGGCAAGCATCATACAATTTTGATAAGAATTGTGCAGTGTCTTTCAAAATCTTAGGAAAATAAGCAAGCAGATTTTTCAATTTTGCTTCTACCCACATAGATAAATGTTCAGTAACCCATCCCCTCCCTGAAACTATTGGTCTCATCGGTGGGGATAGGGTATTTTATGCATTTTTGGTAGTGCTTTAAAAATAAGAATTACTGGATGTTCAATGCTGAAAAATGCATACAAGTCATCTAATACTCCATTTATTCTTAAAGCCCTTAGCTTCTTACCAACATTGTTATATATTGCTTAACCATCAAAGGTAATGATATCACTAGTTAGGGCATCCAAAGATTGTACGTATGCTGTAGTATGCATAACTGCAACGGCCCCACTCTTATCAACTGGTTTAATAACCAGTCTAGCATCATTCATTAGATCTAGCAGTGCTTGCCTTTACAAATAAGTTAAGTTATTAAACCTGCATGTTGCATTATCAAGATAAAGTTTTATTTCATTCTCACAAGTTTTTTAAAAAGTTTGAACTGTGGGGTGTATAACTGGTACAAAAGTACTTGGATGTTTCATAACATTAGTATAATGGCTGTTTCCCCTAAACATGTTATTCAGAATAACATTCCGCCCAAACATGTGCAAATCCAGTATAACTTCACTTAATACTGATGCCCTACTGGGTACAAACAATAATCATTTACCTAAAACATTCATTTGTTCTTTAGTCAGTTAACACTAGATATATTAAATACATTGCAGTCATTAAAATCAGTCAGTTCATGACTCTCTGCCATTTCACATCCCTTTTGTACAGAGTGACCTCACCTGTTTTCTGTTTTCTTTCTTACTGGTACTGGGAAAGTTGGAAAAGTCAGAGCTGCTCCTTGTTGCAAAAAAAGAAGAAGATGAAGAAGTAGGAAGTGAGGTTTTTGGTCTTGCTCCCATGCTGATACTGGGCTGTTTGGTGCCCTGTGTAATGTCATCAGCCCAAGCCATAGTAGAGGTGTTACTATTAGGATCCATGGCAACCATGGAACCTTTTGTTGTCGTGGTTGTAGCCACAAAAGCATTGTTCACATTTTGTTGAGCATTAACATTCTAAAAAACATCACTGGGCTCAATAGACACATTGTTGGTATGTAAGTTACTTGCTACTGCTGGATTAGATTCAGTTCTAGCCTGCTCACGAGGCCATGTAAAAATCCAGCATGTCATGAAGTCCTGATAGTCTCTTTGCAGCTTTTTCATCGTCGTTTGCTGCAATTTATTTTCAGACAAGGCTATATTATTCAATACTTGGGTAATTTTACACAGCTGTTGATCTCTGTTATAGTGCATTTGCAGGTTACTCTGTAGATCTTTTACTTCACTATGTAGTTCCTCTTCAACAGGTGAAAAATATTGTATAAGTAAATTCATATAATGAAAGCTGGTATCAATGTTTATCTGCTGCCAGCGCACTAGTAAGTCAGAACATGCACCTCCTTGTGCTGGCATACATAATACTCTCATCCCCCTGGGCACTATTTTATATTCCAAGCATGCTTCCATATGAAACCTCTGCCATTGCAGGCATTTCAATTTTCTTGTGGTATTATCTAAACAAGTCAAAAGCTCAAAGAAAGTCTCATTTAATGGCTCACCTGCAGATAAGCCATTTTCCTGTGTGTAGTTCTTCATCAAGTCCATCCCAAGTAAAGGATTTAAACAGGAAGAAACATTACTTTTGAATTTCTCACTTACTGAGCCCAGTGGATGTTTGTGTGGCTGGTAATCCAGTTCAACCTCGTCATTCTGTAGTTCAGCCATGTGGAAAGAAGATGCAACAACAAACCAAAATGTAACAAAACACAAGCCTCTTACCTTCCCTTAAGGATTCCTCTAAAACATCTTGTAAGAACTAATCCAAAAACAAACGAAATAGTGTCTAAACTGTCCGTGATATTTTATTATAAAACGTAAGTGCTTTCAGGTTAAAAAAGCCTTCATCAGACAAACTACACATAGCCATGACAGTCTTTAAATATTAAAACATTTCCAAAAGCAACCGATTACTTTCTATACTTGACCCTCCTTTTCTTTAAGGCTGGTTTTAAAGGTACAGAACTATTTAACCAGGGGGGGTTGTCAGCAGCCAACTGTATAATCCATCTTAACTCTGCATACTCTGTATCATTGACAATGTCCCCCCTCCTTTTTTTTCATCTGTGCAACATGCAGAACCATAAAAACAAAAGTATGATCTAGAAAGCTAGAAACATGCTTGTACAATGCATTATGCTTATCCTTCTGTCTAATAGATGACAATTGGTGCAGTATTCTTGATTTTAACTTACAATTAGTTTTCTGTGTACTGCAGATGTTGGTCACCCACAAGGAGGATACCCTACAACATGTTTGGAGTGCTGTCTGTCATTGTGTCACACAGATGTTGCTGGACTGTTCCCATATACCTGTGGTACCACTTACCTATTTGTTGGATGGCAGATGTATGACATGGTGCTGGTATGTCACCCATAGGGAACACACAACAGTAGATGGCAGTGATGGGAGTGGACACTTAACACAGTTTGTCACAGCACACAGGCCCATAACTAGTATACCTAGCATCATACAAGGTTACTAGGCTATTGGCCCTGAGGCCCTTACAAGCCTAGTCATTAGTTTATCCCCTACAGAATCATCAATCAGCACCGGTTGCCCCTGTCATTGAGGGACACAGGTGAGGACCCCTGGGACAGATTTGTAGTATCCCATCCACGTGATTATGGTCTGCATGGTACTCTGTTTGACATGTATGGGAAGTGAATTTCTGAGACAGGGCAGTCTGTGGGAGACAAACCTGTTTCAATGTCAGGTTTTGTTGATATTGCATATCAGATTCAGGCCTGCTGTGCTGGTAATGCACAACAAATTACACTCCCATATATGGGGCAGCTGTTGAAGGGCAGGGTCCAACATTACCTTGTAGGTGTGCCACAGCCCACCTCTGGCCAACCTGTCTGATACCGAGTTGGGCACTACTGATTAGAGTCTGTCTACATGGGGCAGTTGTTGGAGGCCATGGATTACCTTTGTGAGTATTACCATGGCCTTTCCAGTTGGTGCAGATTTCTAGATAGGTACATATCAGACAGGCCATTGTACTAAATTATTGGTCTACTGACTGAGGACTATACAGAGGTAATGTCCACCTTTTTTCTGGATGCACTCCCTTTACCTGTGAGTTTAACCATGTACAAGGTCTTCCTGCCACTGCCACTACATGATGGTTGAATACAACATTGTTATCAAACTGAGTACCCAGGTCTCTCAAAACAGGTTGCATGTTTATGGGGTTGCCAATGATGTGGCAAACAGTGGGGCTGTGTCCTTGCCATATGGTATGATTTTACTGTTTTTTTGCATTTAGCTTGAGGCCAGGACCTTCGCAGCAGTCTGTACCCGATGTAATACCTGTTGCAGTATGTTAACATCATTTGGTGAGTCAACAACAGACAGCACACAACTTACAGTTGCCACAACCTTAGTCAGTAACTAAAATGTGGGTGGTGGCGGTTAGTATTCCTGCCTAGATACATGTGGGTTATTTAGGGGCAGTGTCTACTCACAGAACCTAGACATGTATACATATTGCACACACATAGGCAACACAGAGTAGGGATGCCACCTTAATGAATGCCCAATGTGGGACACTTCATGTAGTATCATGAGAGTTGGCAGACAAACCGTACTCACAGCAAGTGCAAAGGACAGGACTTCTCTTGCTCTGCCAATATGGCATCTTACTCTTGTAGCATTTCTGTAGCTTATGCTATGTCTCCGAACATTAAGGTGTTTCTGATGTAAAATGACTGCTTTATGCAACTATGACGCACATGTAGGGAACATTTGTTGTCCTACACTTTTGGGACCTATGTATTGTTTTAGTTATTTTCACAGGACACACCTGTCCAAACATGGACTGTAACCTGCATGGTGGGACAGGTGTCATCCCTAACACAGTCACACTGCTGCGAGGGGATGTATGTACACACAGACACACACACTCATGAGCCACCCTTGGTTGAGAGTGAAACTCCTACCTGTCCAGTTGTACATACTATAGTACTACATACATATTGCATGCTGTGTTGGACGCTAAAATTCAGGTGGAAGACATCTGCAGGTGCTGTAAAGGTTGCCATTTGGGGGGGGGTTAATAGGTTTGCACAGGCCCTTAAAATGGTATAACCACTGCACACAAACACAGGGAAAACAGCCACACTGCTGTAAGTGGATATGCATATACACATATACTCACAGAATTGCCAGCTTTGAGATTATAACCCCTACCTATCTACTTGTACATATTATAGTGTTATGTACTTATCGCATATGCCACAGAGCTTACATGACTGGAGAATGTCTGACGATGCATCTAAGGTGGATGACACCAGCAGGCCCTGTAAAGTAATCCAATGTGGGGATTAACAAGGTGGAACAGGCCCTAAAAATGGTATAACATCACACACACACACACACACACACACACACACACACACACACACACACACACACACAGTTGGCAGCTGTGAGATTAGAACCCCTACCTATCTACTTGCATGTACTATAGTGCTACGTACTTATCTCATGCACCACAGAGCTCATGTGCCTGGAGAGTGCCTGACTGTGCATCTAAGGTGGATGACGCCAGCAGCCCCTGTAAATTAATCCAAGGGGAGGATTAAAAGGGTGGAACAGTCCTTAAAAAGTACTGGATACACATAGGACTATACTAGGCATAGCCAAGACATACACACAGCTCCAGGGGGATACCCTTATATATATATATATATATATATATATATATATATATATATATATATATATATATATATATACATACACTGAGTTGCCATTGTTTGGATTAGAATCACTACCTATCTAGCTGTTTACACTATAGTGCTACATACTTATTGCATGAACCACAGATCTCATGTCCCAGGCAAGTATGTAACTGTGCATCTAAGGTGGATGACATCAGTAGGCACTGTAAAGAAGGCCAATGGGGGGTTCACAGGTAGGCACCAGCTTTAAAATGTATTGTCATTGCACACACATAGGCAAAAAACACACTCAGCTGCAAGGGGATATACTTACACACACACTTACACACTCCCTGAGTTGTCATTGCTGGGATTAGAACCACTACCTATCGAGTTGTATACTCTATAATGCTACATAGTTATCACATGGACCAGTGAGTTTATGCATTTGGATAGTGTCTCCCACTGCTGTTGGGGTGGATGACATCAGTAGATGCTGACAGGGAGGTCACTGTTGTGGAGTGCACCAGTTACAGGGTCATGAAATGAGTGACCATTGCACAGACATAGGCCTGTTGGGTGTGTGCATTCTGCTGTATGTAGAATATATACACAGACATGCAAGGCAGCTGATGTGAGATTAGAATCCTTACCTACCTATTATTACACACTACAGCTCACCGTACTATTTGCATGCACCACTTGTTACAATTGGTGTACGAGTGGCTGCAGCAATACATCACACTATGCCTTTCTGGGGGTCTCTCTCTCTCTCTCTGTCTGCCTCTCTCTATATGATATATATATATATATATATATATATATATATATATATATATATATATATATATATATATATATATATGTCTATATGAAACTCAACAGATCCAGATATATCTTATATGTGCCATATACAGATAGATAAGGGTAATTATGTCTGATGGGGATAGTGAGAGACAGTTAAGGTATACATGGATGTCGGTATGCACAGAGATATATGGACATCACAATTCTATAGTCAGATGTGGGTTTAGACATGGGCTGAATTAGCTAAGTGCAGGAGCATGCCCAGTATGACCATCATTAATTACAATTGGACTCCAAGCCAGACCTACCTGTAATCCAGTCCATGATTTTTTGTGCTACAGCCAATTGTCTGCTGAACCTGATAAAATAGTCCAGCACCTCCCTGATATAATTCCTGAGGGATTTCCTGGCTGTGTGCTGTCCATGATATCTGAACCATATCTAGGGTGTGTACAGAGTGTATTGGACTGAACAGAGTATTGCATAATATGTCTGGTACATTTTACATAGCACTGTTATTTTTTGGCACATTAGTGGCAGATCATTATAGATTCATGTGAGGAACCACTGACAGACATTTGGGTTTCCAACTCCATACAGTGCAGGGACCCCATGGTACTACACAAACTGTTCTATTCTGCACTTTCTACATTTGTCTGGCCAGTAGTTTCTCCTTCCTCTTATATGTGGGCCTTTGTCCTACCCTGCACCAATTCTGGCTTTGTCCACAGTTGCTGCTCTATGAACTTGTAGGAATGCAGTGAATGGGGTAAGAGATGTAACACCACACATAGGTTTATGGACTTCACACCTCTGACTGTATCTGTTTTGCAGGTTGCCCAGCATTGTGCCCCATCTGTCTGCTCTGGCCCTCAGAAGATTTGTGTTGTACTGTTATTATAAGGCTACATGTTGCCCATACCTCTCAAAATCTTACAACCATTAATCTGGACAGGGCTATATATAACAGTGGGACAGAGGCCCAAACATGGGGACATGATTTTAATATTGATCTTACAAACCTAGACAGTTGGTAGAATGGTTTTGTATTAGCATGCATTTTCCAGTGGGTATGAAGTGTGCATCTCAGCTGTCTCTCATTAGTTTCTCACAGCAACCTTTATTGATTTGCCAATAGTTTGCCAGAAAACTGCAATATTATGAGAAAGAGAACAGATATATGAGCCATAAATGTGGACATTCTGCTAATCTCTGTACATTTGTGAGGTATGGATGGTTCCCACTGAGTTGTTGTAAGTACTGATACAGTTATGTGACAGCCTTCATATCCTGGTGCTACACTGACTTGTTACAACATGCTGTTCTACTAGCCACCATCTAGGTTACTCAGAGCTGTGTACTGACCATATCTGTGGCCCTCTGTCCCTCCATTGTCTCTGTCTTTGTCCAGCTTTCTTTTAGTAGCTATTACTGACATATGGACAGTCTATAGAACTCTTACCATAGGTGTAGCTCACACACAAAACAGTAGTTGCAGCCATTCTCAAACCATGTACCCCATCAACCATGGTAATGTACTTACCCACTAAGCCATGACAGCCACCAGACAATGCAGTTTACTTCCTGACACTATCAACCACAAACATTGCACTTTGACCCCTGCATATTGGGGACATGGTACATGTCACCAGGTTGATTGGGACAGCCCAGGGATTGTGCGGTCTGCTGCTATTTCTGTGCAAACATACTGTGACTGCAGTTGTATGGGGACACATGTGTGTGTTGGGGATAGGGGACTCTAGCATTGACAGTCAAGTATCTGTCCTGTGACCCCGCTGTATATCATTCCCTAGCATAGTGCCATGGGCTTTGCTGGTTTGGGGCCTACTGTATATTATGGGTCAGCCAGTATTGAACAGAGAGCTCCTGTTCTCCCACACAACTGTCACTTGTCTGCAGCTATCCCAGTGGCCCACTCTATTCCCTGGCATGCATGCGGCAGGTCCATACATATGGTACCACAGTCTACTATCCCATTCATTTGTTGTAAAGAAGAGTGACTTACCTTGTACCTGCAGCAGTTGAGATAGTGTGTCAGGGCTGTCTCTGATACATGTAGTACACAGCCAATACATGGTAAGGTACAAGTTGTGTGGTGTGGCTGGCAACCTTTTTACTATGTATGTGGGTTGGAGTGAGGTGTCAGTCCTTAGGACCCTAGGTTGTCAGTGCATGTGCTATCCGTTGCCTCTTTGCCAAGGCTAGGGCATACTGGGCACACCTACATCTGCCTACAGGGATAGGCTCAGGGGGTTCCTCCTCTGAGTCCCCCTGTGGCTGTGGGGACCTTGGCACTTGTGGGGGGCTGTGTGTCCTTTCCATGTGATGTTCCTGCTGCAGCTGTTTCTCCAGGATCATATTGTGTAGAATGGCACATATTGTGAACATGTGTGCACATGTGACTGGAGAGTACTGCAATGCTCCACTGGATATATTGAGGCAGCGGAACCGTGGCTTGAGCAGCCCAAACACACACTCTGTGATGTTCCTAGTTTGTGCATGTGCCTCATTATGGTATTCTTCAGCAGGTGTGTGTGCATTTTTGATAGATGTCATCATCCATGGTTCCAGTGCATAGTCAGCATCCCCCATTAGATGGCCATATGGGATGTCCCTCTGGCAAACATCTGGTACAGCTGTGAGACATGCCAGATGTGGGAGTCATGATAGCTGCCAGGGCTGCCAGCACACACATTCATGATAATGTCCTGGGCATTGCACACGACCTGACAGTTGATGGAGTAATACCCCTTGTGGTTGACATAGACCCTACGCTCTTCACTGGGTGGTACTTTGATGTGCACATGAGTGCAGTCAACGGCACCCAGTACCTCAAGATAGTGTGCTACATAGTGGAAGAGGTGAATATTGCTGACCCACTCCTCAGGGGTACAGAGTAAATAAATGTGCTCACTGGCATGTGTCTGCATGGCATCCAGGAACTGGTGGAGTATCCTGGATGAAGATGCCTGTGAGATCCCCATTATGTCCCCAGCTGGTCTTTGAAAAGTACCTGCAGCTAATATTCTAAGGGCTACATATATCTTTGTTTCCACTGGGATGGGTTCCACTCTGTTGGATCTGGGTCTGAGTTGAGGACGGAAGAGCTTGGTGAGTTCTTGTAGTATGTCCCTGTCTACCCTGTAGTGGTTTACAATCTCCAGATCATGTAGCCCCTGGAAGGTCACCCTGAGCCTGAACACTCTTCTCCTTCTCAGTCTGGGCCTATTGTCAGCATCATCATCTTCACTGACATCAGCCTCAAGCACATACAGATGTAGCAGAGGATAAGCTGCAAAATGCTAGCATTTTGTCTGTTAAAATTTCCAAGTGTGTACTCCAATGGTGCAGAGTATGTGGAAAAATCAGATTGTATGGTGTATGTATACTTTATATTGGTGTGCTGCAGTTGCAGCCTGTGTGATCAGCTCATTATTCTGCATTCCACCTAATAGATATATTATTGGGGATTGAATGGGCCAGTGTCCGTTGAACAGGGCGTATCAGTCATTTCTACCTGATTGGCTTTCCCAGGCTATTTGTTTTCCTATTTCTTTCACTGCTAAGCAGTGCAGCATGGTGCACAAACCTGTGGTGCTAGTGTAAACACTGCTCAGCAGATTGGACACTCCCCCCAACCATGGGCATGCTCTGCTTTTCTTAAACTAGCTAATGAGCGCTCAGCAGCATCAGACACACCCCATGTTTAGCTGTGTTTAGCTGAGTGCAAACAGGCACCACTGAGCTCCAAGCCACTTTTACATACTGTGACATAGCCCCTTTTGATGTCAGCTACTTGTTCTACCACTACCTACATGGTTCTAGCCTTACTGTGAGTTGTATCTGTGAACCTTGTAGCCCTTTTTGCTATTCAGTAACCCCTGCTCATTTACATACAGCTAATTGAGTGTATCCTGGATACTTCCCTACTCCAGGGCCTGCCTCTTTAGTAACCACTGACACCTGCCATTGTAATACTCTACATGCTGGGCACTAAAATGCAACATATTTTCAAATGTCTCCTTTACACTTTTTTACACTTTTTAATTTGTTTTCTGTAACAACATGTTTGCGCATCACTTATTAAAAATATTATTAATTTTTAAATGATTTGCATTGCATTCTGGACACATTGGCCATAGTTTTGGCCATTTGCATACCTGCGGTACCATATACACCCTTTCTTTAGACTTTTACAGCCACTGTTTAAAAATTACAGTCTGGTATATGGCTTCTATTTGCATATATTTCTTACACCAACAAAGCAACTACACAGGTGCCTTTCTGCTTATTGCATCACAAATCAACTTCATTTGCATGATTTTCAACAGCTTATGAGGTGATTTCCATTTCGCCGACACTTCTGTGTCCAAACATTCATGCCCGCCCTCTGCCCTGTTTTCTGGATTGCTCGGTGGCCATGTCCCATGTTCTGGCCATAGCACTATGCCTACACATAGAATCATTCTGCGTTCTGTGTAGGCTTTATTGAATTCCACCCATACTTTACAACAAACTATTTATGTTTTAGGTACAGTAATCAGCTGCAGTGTTTCTTTTATCTTGCCCATGTCACTGCAGTTATTAACATATATCTATTATACAATAAAATGTAAAACCTCTCTTTTAACAAGTATCATATACACACAATAACTATTATGCCCACAATGCTGTTTTTCTACCAAACTACCCTCAGAAGTAATATACAAAAACATACTTAATGTAACATTATGAACAAATGCTATTGAATATTCTAGCAATGCTTCCCCAAATCCATAAAATAATTTCGATTTGATATACTTTCTTGCTGTCTTTGGTATTTATGTTTACCGTATGCATAGACAGTACCTTTTTTATTAGTTTCTTGCCAGTTATTTGTCCACAGATATCACCACATGCATCAATTATACATTGAGGTGCAGCTTCAATAAAGCATACATAGTCCACTAAAACTGTGCACACTTCATGGTGTGACATGCACAAGATAGTGCACAGTTTTGTATTAAGTAAGTGGCTCTACATGGAGTGCAAAAGCCGCACAAACATGGTAAACATCAATGTATGCTAATTACAGCATAAGCAGCTGAATTGTATGTTAATCAACCAATCCAAGATGGAGGAGGGATTCAACAAGCTATAAAGCAACCGTGTAGACTCAGTGCTGATTTTCCCTGGGAATTCCAAAACCAATTGGAATAAAGCCATGGAAATTAAGATACACAGAAATAATGTTAGGTTCATAGGATCATAGATTAGTACTAGGCTAAATGCTCTTCAGGGCCATTTTAAGTCTAGCCAATTACTCCACGTGAGAATCAAACCCTCCATCTTGTGTCTGCAAGATAAATACCTTAAGCTGTTGCTCTTATTCATGTATATGTACAGCAGGCCCTTGTCTATGCTGCTGCTGCTAATAAATCATGGCCAAGAAGGAGAAGAATTTTTAGACTCCATTTAACTTTTCATAATCTGCATGAGGTGGAAAATATAGAGTGCTACAGGGTCAATAGAAACACACTACAGGAACTCTGCAACCTCTGTCATCCTCAACTAAAGGCAAGGGCAAACTGAGGGGATCCAATACCAGTGAAGACTAAGGTATGTGTAGCACTTAGAATTTTAGCTACAGGAACCTTCCAGAAATGAGCAGGGGACATGCTGGGGGTAACACAGGCATCAACATCCAGGATCCTCCATCAGTTCCTGAATGCTGTTCTATAACATGCCAGTGAGTGCATATATTTTCCATGAACACCTGAGGGCAGAACCAGAATTATGCAGGAATTTTACCTAGTAGCATGCTACCCTGAAGTCCTGGGTGCCATATAATGTACACTTGTAGAAATCAAAGCACCACCCAGGGAACAGGGAAGGGTGTACATAAATAGAAAGGGACACCACTCTATTAACTTCCAGGTCATGTGTAACACTAATGGAATCATCCTGAATGTATGTGCTGGCAACATAGGCAGTTACCACAACTCACATATCTCACACAACTCTCAACTATATGAGATGTTTACTAGGGTGGATATCCCACAAAGTCATTTACTTGGTGATGCAGGTTATGCACTGGAACTGTGGCTGATGACGTCCATCAGAAATGCACACACACCAACTGACGTATCCTATAATGAGGCACATGCTCAAACAAGAAATATTATAGAGTATGTATTTGGGCTGTTGAAGTCATGGTTTCAGTGCTAGATACATCTTGGGCACCCTGCAGTGCAATCCCCATACATGTGCTAAAATATTCCCTGTCTGTGTCATGCTCCAGAATATTATCCAGAGAAAACAGCTTCAGCAGCAAGGGGAAGGGCCACACATCCCATCACTTCTGGCAAGGTCACCACAGCCACATGCAGGTGAGGAGTCAGAGGGGGAACTAGCAGCTGCTGTGAGTGTCGGTAGATGTAGACATTCATAAATGACCTCAAACTAGCCAAGAGGCAACAGATAGTATACATGCTCACCACCAAAGGGGATAAAACCTCATCCTCTTCACATACTACAGTAATGCTGATGCCAAGATAAACTCACAACCTTTACATACCCATGTAATGGCTGTGCACTGCTAATATCAGACAGAGTCAGCCCTGAACTAAAACTCTTCCAATTACTGGATTTTCAAGGTAAGTTTTGAACCTGGCATAAAAAAAATAAATGTCTAAGAATATAAATGAATGGGGTATCTTTTCATACCGTTACATGGTAATGTAAGTAAGTATAAGGTGGGTGATTTTTTACAGCAATTACATCAATATGTGACAGCAGTGTTTTATGTGAATACATGTGTCCTCTATCAACTAATAGGCCTTATGTCTAAAATGTACAGATTTTCCCCGAATGTCCAAAGTTTGGCCTCATATGCTTGTAATGGCAAATCATTAAAGACTGAGGTTAGAAAATAATGAAACACATTTCAGTTTCAGCCTTTATATCCCTCAGAACAAACATAAAAATAGCAATGTAAAACCTGTTATTTCATCAACAGTTTAAGTTTGTAAGACCACAATATTTAAAAACTCTCCCTATTGTTGTTCCTTTGTCACACTTTTATTTATGTCTTGGTCCAGCTTTGTTGGTATAAGAGTTTGGGAGGGATGTACACATTACAAAAGCCTGTAAGAAAGCATTACAATTTGCAAAATAGCATCACAAAAATAGCTATACTAAGCACTAAGTCAGCTAGGCACCCAGAGCATCAGACACAAACCTTATATATCCCTGAAACCAAAAGATAGAAAACAAGGATATGGCACAGGTATCATTATTTGCACAGGGTGTTGTGTGTGTTGGGGGGGTGGGGTGGGAGGCCTAGGCTGACACAAAAGGTAAGTGAGTGCATGTGAGTAAGAAAGAGAAGCAGGCAGACATTTGGATAAAGTATCAAATGACCAGTGAGACAGAATGAGATTTAACTCTCATGACCTGACCCATGTAACTGTTGTGTGTCTGTGTCTGTATGGGCACTCCAGGTGAAACTGGTGTGTGAGTGCCTGCAAGAACACAGGTCTGTGCTATCTCTACATCCTGGTATGTTGGACAGTTGTGAGACATACACTGTAGAGGTGATACTTCATCATCTTCATCCCCAATCTCTAGAACTGCCTCTGCCAGGAGTTGCACTAGCATGCCCATGGTAATGCACGGTTACTACTTGAACATGACTGATGTCTGATGGACGAGCTCTGCTCACAAGTATGCCCAGGACCATGACTACCTGGTCTGCCAGATGTGGATGTGGATACCTGAACCACTGATGGAGCAGTGAAAGTATTGCCACTACAGGAGTGTGATTGGGAATGACCACGTCCGCTAACATCAGATGATGTGGCTGACCTACACCCACATGGATGTTGTCCAACTCCCAGCAGGTGTTTCATCACAGACACCACCTATTACAACATGTCATTCATCCAATCCATTGACTTTACAACATGGTGGAGTCATGTGTCACATCTACAGCTCTAAACATTTCCTTGGACACTCTATTGGAACATTCCTGCACCTCCATGATGGCCCTAAACATACATCAAGTGACATAGAAAGACACATCACTATCAGGTGGCAGCTGGACATCAGGCCTCCTCCGAGCACCCCTAACAACATTCCTGTGTGGCACCTTGCCTACACTTTGGCTAAGGCCAGACTCAACAGGCACTGACACCTCAATAACTATGCTACCTTGATCAAGTGTGTCACCATCCATCAGTCCAATATCTGAAGGCTCACTGGAATGGGTTTTTGATGGCCGATTGGCTGTGTCAGATGGAATTACAGGGAATGGCTGATTGTCAACTTCATTGTCAGATTCTACCTCTGCAACCCCCCCCCCCCCACTGTGCCTGTGTTTGGCCACCATCATCTTCAGAGTCTGCCGATACTGTGACATCAGGTGGTAAGAGTCTTACACTTCTACAGTCAGGATCACCTGTGATAATAAGCAACAGTCATAGGAAAGAAAAGAATATCTACAGCACTACAATTTAATATAGCCTAACAAAGTAACACTGGTGCCACTTTCACAGATGGTGCAGTAATACACACAAAGTCCTGACAAATGTAAAATTCTGTCAAATGCTCATCAGTACTGAAATAAAAATGTTTGCCTTACCATGTGTAGATGACTCCCACTTGCTAGGAAGGATGTTCCTGAAGAAGTTAAGCAAAATGTAAGGGCATCATCATCACAATAACAATAACATAGGGGAAAATGTTGGCCTTTATATGTTCATTAACAATACATTTAACTGAAACTTGGATGACATGTCCACCCCAAGCCCATGTATAATGAACCAGAATGTGTTGTTGACTGTATCAATCTATAAAAAGTCACCCCCCCAAAAAAAATGTATGAAACCAACTTAACTATTGCTTTACGTATTTTACTATACATGCAATATTTAAAAATTGACATGTGTAAGCCCACCTGGAAGCTCCTGGGACATACTTGTCCTCCCTGAAATAGCAGCAGCAACATCAATCACATGCTGTTGTGCACTTTCCTCTGAGCTCTCTGGATCCTTGGCATTGGGCAGAAACTCTTCCTTTGTTGTCAGTGGTGGCTCTGTAGCAGTCCCCTCCCCAGGTAGCCAGCTGTCCTTGGGCCACTGGAGCTGCTCTCATTCCTGTCAATTAAATCATGTCATTGGCCCTATGATGCACCTGATCATATGTCCTGACTTCTGCTATATCCCCAAACAGCACTGACATTGTTCACTATCTGGTTCCAAATTTGTATTCTTCTAGACTTATCACCAAGTCCTCTCTTAAGCAGAAAGGCACCATGTTGATGAAAGACTTGGATGATCATATTGTTCTCTGAGTCACTGAAGAGGGGTTTGCGGGGATTGGGAAGCTTGGGTCTCAGAGTACTAGGTGACATAAAACACACAAAAAGGATACTATACATAAATATTGCATTAAATAAAAGTCCTGCTTAGATATAACATTGTTAGTTTTTCAATATTACTTATAGGAAAAACAAAAAAACTTCAGTTATTCAAGTATAAAATGGGTTATGTGGTTGTAACATATCACAGTCACACATAAACCAAGGTTTGAGCCAAAACAAAGATTAACAATATCAAAGCAAACATCTGTAAAAACCTTTTGGTTGTGCCAACACAGAAATAGAATATGGCTCCCCCACTCCAAAAAACAACAGGGAAATGACATTTTTGTACCAAACAAGGAATAGATTATCAGTGAATTGGTATACGTGCTTTAAAACAAACTGTTCCAAAAATGTATGTACACATTTACCACAGAACAGTCATTTTTATGCAATTGCCAGTCACCTCTGCCTGTGCCCAGCACTCCACTAGAGATGTCTATGGGCCATCCTAGAAGGCTTACTAACATCCCCGTGTCATTGACAAAATATGGCATTTTCATTTCACTGAAATAACATAGAAGAGTGTAGCAGCAATACTTATGATGAAAGTTAATAAGGCTGTGCATCTGACAAAGAAAATGCCCGGACAAAAATACCTATTTCATCAGTAAACCTCTAAGACGTGCATAAAGATAAAAGTTGCATTTGCTAATGCACACACACACACACACACACACACACACACACATATATATATATATATATATATATATATATATATATATATATATAAATAAATATTTTCATACTGACATATCCAGTATATAACTGAAAAATGCAATCATACCTTGTTAAGATCAGTAGTCTTCTGTGCAGATAAAGCCAAAGTAATAGCAATCTTATTCTGTGTTATTCACATACACAACTCTCCTCACCTTAGGTTTCCTAGCTACACATTTTTCTTTTCATAGCATAGACTCAGGCCTGTGAGCACAGTGAAGATGCACATTAGGTGTGAACTCATTAAAATTGCTGAATCCCAAATTCTTGGCACATGTAGCAAATGTAAACCTAGTGCATGCACTCCCTTGGTGTTTGCTGCTAATGAATTGCAACTGTGAATGATTATTGCTAGGGAGAAGGAAAACATGACAGCAATTCAGACTCCCTTCCCTCCAGTAGGTGTGTCAGCCAGGTTACACTTACAAATTGTATGCATAATTGGATCAAGGTTTTAAATGTAAGTAAATGTAACATGTTTCTCAGTTTCTGTTCAGTAATATCCAAAACTCCACTGCATTTGTTGAAAATTGTATATTATTGCCATTTAATATTCTCATACATTTTAAGGACAATGATGCAAAATGCCTTACAAATTGCATGTGTCAGATTACTGCTCAGATAAGAGAAGAATGAACACCACAGAAAAATAACACAGAGCTGCATTTCTACAAACAATAGTCATAAATGGCTGTGTGATCACTCATTGCACTATATCTGGAATGAACTCATTTACAAACAACTCAGAAGTGTACAAGTGCCATGCATGTTGTTAATGCTGTGGATGATTTGGGACTTGCTTGTATGCACAATGAATTTCATTCTTGCTGCAAATTTGTTCCTATGGTAAAGATGGATAAGACACCTTCCTGTGTTTTATAGGTTTATCAGTGTGAGAGTTCAGATCCAGACTTGTGTAAAAGTCTTTCATGTGTACTAAAATTAATTTTGTAATGTTGCATATTTGAGATATATGTATAATTTGATAGATAGATAGATAGATAGATAGATAGATAGATAGATAGATAGATAGATAGATAGATAGATAGATAGATATTTAATACCATATTTTTTGTGGTGTGCATCTTAGTGCAAACACGGGAAACAGATAAATACAATAAATGTCATGTAATGTACTTATGTGATAACCAATACATAAACCATACCTGTAAATCAAATGCGTGTATTGCACATCTGCTAAACACAGTGATCTATACAGTATATACTATCTGTAAATCACAGGCCAAGTCCCGCATTTGTCTTTTAAGAATGAAACCTAAGAAACACTGCTCACACAGACAAAAAAGTTTAGCTTTGCTTCTTGCATTTGTGTGTTGCTTAATTTCACACAAACCTGGACTAATGGCCCACATACGAAGCAGAGAAAATACCTGTATACAGGATAAAGACATTCTCAATTTTAAAAAAGGATACATTGTCGCATCTTTTGCTTTCCATTGCACAAAAACTGCTAAGTGCATTACATGGCAGTTAGCAATATCCTCCGAATCCAGCAGGCGTAGAACACCTGCAGAGAGGAAGCTGGCAATAGACAATTTCAAAACATACATTCTATCAAATATGTTGGACACTCCACAAACACAGAAAGGGTGTTGCATGGTGGTTAATGCACAGAAGTTAATAATGAATATGAAAATATACAAATCTTTTTAACTTTTCTTGTGGCAACAGGTGTAAGTGTAGGGCTGCAAATGCAGATGGTCCTGGGCTCTAATACAGCTAATTCTAAATGTGTTTTCTGTTGATCTATTTTACTTTATATTAAAATTCACAAGAAAAAATCATTACACACTCCCAATTTTATTAATGGTTGTACACTTAATTTTAATAAACACATACAAAAATTAATCATTATTATAAATAACATTAAGCATGTATAGCAGTGCAGCTCATACAAATTATTTGGCTGATGGAGGGTAATTATAATGGTGTTCTCTGATCATGAATGGCTTTCAGACTTCAATAATACTCATAAACACATCAATGTATAAACCAGGATCTTGTCAGGTCACACGCATACATGGTTAACCCCCTCAGTCTGTCATGTGTATTTATATATAATTCATGAATATATATATATATATATATATATATATATATATATATATATATATATATATATATATATATGTGTGTGTGTGTGTGTGTGTGTGTGTGTGTGTGTGTGTGTGTGTGTGTGTGTGTGTGTGTGTGTGTGAAGCACTTCTTCTGTGGCAAGAATGAAAAATAACTGCTGTGGAAGAACATCTTTTCTCCCTTCTGCATAGGTTTGAATCCCACATTGTAAAAATTAATGTTATCAGTGTGCAAAGCCACAAAAAATGTGTCAGGTCATAAAATGTATGCCCCCAGTACGTCCGAAAATTTAAACCACCTAACAGTTACATCAGCAAACATCTCACAAACTTATGCCAAGTGTCAGATTAGCCTTCCAATTTCAAAAACTGCTTTCCTCTCTGTTTGGCACTGCTGCTCTCCACTTAACATTGGGCAAACATGGTTGCCATTGTTGTTCATGTGTGTGCACTACTAGTAAAAGCAAAAACATGCATTGTTGAGAACTCACTTTAAAGTATTGCTGTTTTACCTGGTTGGACATGTCTGGTGGTAGAAGGGAAGGTTTCCAGTTTAGGGCACAGAGGTGGGGTGCTGCGGAGTCCAGAATCTTCACTGGACCCCTTGTAAAGCACCACAGTTGAAGGCTGTTGCAGGGGACTGTACTGGCTGCCAGTTCAAGTCTGAGGCATGGAATAGTCTGGCCAATGTTGTATCCAGTGTGACTGGCATTCCACTCACTGGAGAACAGTGTAGGCATCACTTTATGACCTGAAATGTCACAAGCGGGATACACTCAACCAGTGGCTGGGTGACATAAGGACTGCTGACATCCCACAGTATTATACGTATACAGATAAAAAGAATTTATAGTAGATAAAAAGCTGTATATAGGCAAGACTGATATGCATATTGCTCTTCTCTTGTTTTCTTCTTGTATTCCACAGCCAACCGAGAGATTATGATGAATAGACATGCCCATGATGAGCATATAGAGAGAGAGAGACTGAGAGAAGCAAGGGGTATGTATGCAGCACAGCATAACTATTATTTTAGCTAATGTACTGCTCTTCTATACAGTTGTACCAAAGTAAGCATGCATATCCTAACTGTAAAAGCAAGCATGCATGCTTCAGTCTGTAGCACAAGCAAACTGTAGGAGTCAAGCCTAATACCGTAGTTAGAAGTTATGAGTTTAAATACCAGAAGTAACGAATGTATAGTAAAATCTTTTAAAAATAACCCATAATATAATTTCAACAAAAGTGTGATAAATGTCCTGCTTTTAACCTGTATAACTGGAACAAGCAAATACACAATATATGCACATTGCAAGGATTAAGTTGAGCAATCCTTACTTATAGTTTGTAGTTACTAAGAAGTAAACATAAATGTAAAAGTAGAGATAAAATTGTTGTGATTTTGAATTGTATGTCACATATGATGGTACTAATTATATCTCTTTTATCTCTTACCCCATCCTTCTCTCTCTTTTTTTACTTTTATTTGAGTTGTCAATTATTTCCATGTCAGCAATCTCTGACAAATCACAAAATGCTTTACAGCACAGGGAGGTAGGCCAGTCCCCATGTCTCAGCCTGCCCCCACTCCACTGGCTCCTGACTCCTGAACCAGCACCCAGCAAATCTGGCAGCACTATCCTGTTATCTGGTACTGTGGAACCCTCCATGAGTACTGGGGGTAGTGGGGATTTTATCACCCCCACCAGGAGTTGCCAGGCTTGTTGCATAAGGTCATGTGCAGCACCATTGGTGCATGCCCATGCTAGATTGAGATTATGCTTTCTTTTATGGTCTGTAGGAGAAGATATCAAGCACTCCAACAGCAAGTGGAGTAAGGCAATAGTGATGACAGTTCAGCAGGTGAGGACTATATTCTCACCGTCCACATGTCTGATGGGCATGGGCATCTGTTGCCACCTCCTTAACTCCAGTCATGGTGTTTCCCAACCTGTCGTGTCGCTCATCCAAGATTCCTCTTTTACTGAAGTAAAAGAAAAATGGGCACTTGTCTCACAAAAAAAAAATCATCCCACGCACATAGCTGTCTACTTCACACACATGTCTTCTTGGCACACTTGATTCAGTCCAAATGGCTATACAACATGATTTTATTGTCATCCCTCTTTTTTGAGGTGACAGTCCAAATTCAGCTAATATTCTGTACATATTTTCATTTTATGCTGTTGAGAAAGTAGATAGCTATGGCTCTTTCCTACCTCCCTCCTGCACATTCTCAAACTGTTTTTCCTTTGTTCTTCCCCCTGTTTGCCCCCATTTCACCACCTTCCTATCTACCCCATTTTAACACCATTAATATAGTCAAAAAATGCCATCATACACCACACAGATGAAAAAAAAAAACAATGAAGCCCTTCACTTTTTGTCCTCTGTATTTGCATGGAGTTTGACATCACTCACTAATGCCAAGCAATGGTGAGTGGGTCTTCCATGGGGCTGTTACATCTGCACATGCATCTTAAACAAGCTGCACTAAGGTAACTCAATGAATGTGGAATAAAGAATGATGTCATTGTATTACAAATACATATCTAGAACTATTAGATACTCCTGCATTTGAACCCTGTGTCATCTGTGCTCAAAAAAGAGATTTGTCAATGCATTTACACCTGCTGCCACAGATGCAGTGGATGTGTTTCTTACACTAGGTACTACCCACAAATTTATCAATGAGCTAGAGGCTCACATTTGCTCATCACTTAAGTCTGCTCAAACAGGGAAAGCAGTATAAAAGTGTATCTTGCATGTGCACTTTGCCATCGATCATGCAAACCAGCTGCTCAACAGTGCACTATGGAACATGCACAATAGCATGTATTACTTATGTTTACTGTCCATTTAGCCTTCATCCTATTAAAATACATGTAAGAACACAAGCAAAGGAAAGGCATATTTAAAGGAAAGAACACATATTTACACTGTAGTTATCCGATACTTGCAGCCATGCACCTGAAACTTGATCTCCCAGTACTTGTTCACAAATATATCAACTACATTGCAGAAATAAATAAATGATGCTTTTTTATATACCATGGACATGTTTATACTGACAATACACATTTAGATTTTACAGTAATTGCAGTAATGTTGACAACTGTGTGAATATAGTTTGCAAAGCTGTATTTGTAAGGTAGACTTGCACATTGGAAACATTCCAGCAAATGCTACATGTTGCACACTCATCAATCTGGTAACATGCAGATCTTAAATATCTTGATTGATGTACATGCCTAGCTATCCATTTCAGACAGGACTCCCAGCATTTTCTCTCAACCATCCAATAATGATGTTATCCTCTATAAATTGTCATGCAGCCTTGTAAAAATATGACTTGTGCTGTAGTGCTTGTGTTAATTACCGATTTCTCTAGCCTTTGTACTTAGGTAGGGGTTCTAATCTCACTGCAGTGAACTGGTGTGTTTGTGTCTGTCTAGTCAGAAATGCATGACTGTGTATCCTGCAGTCATCACTACAATCCTATAGAGTATGAATACTTTGACAGTTGTACATGCTTGCACACCCATTTCATTCAGGCCTCCCAACATCTTCTCTCAAACATCCAATGTTGAAGTCATCCACTTAGTTGTCTTGCAGCCTTGCAAAACTTGTGCTGTGACACTTGGATTAAGTACTGACATTTCTAGTCTGTATACTTAGGTAGGGGTTCTAATCTCACTGTAGTCAACTGCTGCATTGTTCACTTGGTTGACATTAGAGAGAGCATTTTACACCAGCATGTGGGATAATGTTTTGCCAGCTTCTCCTCAACCGAAACTGCTGATATTACCACTTATAAAGTTTTGTCTGACACTTTCCAAGTTATACTTATGCTGTGGTGCTTGCATTAAATATTGAAATCTTTAGCCGGTGTACTTAGATAAGTATGGGTTTTGTTCTTACTGCATTCAGCTGGTGTGTGTGTTTTTGTTCACTTGGTTGACATTAGAGAGAACATTTTATACCAGCATTTGGGATACTGCTATTACTATCTTCCTCTCACCAGATTCTGCTGATGTCATTAGCTATATCTGTCTATCAAGCATCTTCTGTTAATGTCACAGGCTAAGATAAGATCCCTTGAGCAAGTGACTCTTGTGACATTAGATTTGAAGGTGTGCAGCATTTCTATCAGGGCAGAGTCAGAGACTGCCCTGTGGACCACGTAGATGTCAACTCTCAGCAGCCTATATGATATAGAATACAGTGACAAAGCTTTCAGTCTATCCAAGTACATCATGAAATGGTTTGGAGAACCCTGTATTTTAACCTAGGTGGTCTCGCCAGCTGCTGCAGGTGCCTAGTGAAGTACATTCAAAAGAGAGCATTGTACTCTATTAGTGGTCTCATGAGGGTCGAGTACAGTGGTGTTAAAACATCCTCAGACCTGAATGTGATGCCCTTACTTATGAGGTGAACAACATAGAAGGCTTTCCTTCCACTGTGGAAACTTGGTGGTTGAAGTCCAGATTGCTATCTACCTGTGTTGCCAGGTCTTGTTCTGCTGGATTTGAGTTTGGGGTGAGGGGGGGTGTTCTCAATACTGTAATTAGTGGGGAATTCCACTCTGTCAAATGGATTAATAATGACACTTTTTTCACATTTAGTTTTAGACCGTGACTTTGGCACCAGTCATCTGTCTGTGTTAGCCACTCCTGTAATATGCAAACATTGTAAGGGGATTCAATGACTGCACCCAATTTACAATCATCAGCAAACTTGGTAACCCAAAGGCCATCTACTTTAGACTGGACTTCCAAGAAATAGGTTCCAAAGAGTAAAAGGCCAAGCACAAATCTTTGCAAAAATGGCAGTTAGCAGCCCTTGGTGAAATAAAACTGAATAACCAGAAAACTAAAACACCACAAGGGCTCATGCCCAGAACAGGTCCAGAAAATGGTATCCAAAAGATAGTCAATAACACAAACTATTTCAGAAAATAATTTTATTAGTGCAAAAGCACACCCTTGCTAAGTGCTTCAATCCTGTTAATTCTGACTTCATCAGAGTATGGGTGTCAAACAAAACAGTCCAAATTTAAAAAAAAAATCCCAACAAATTGGAATCTTCCAAAATGAATTTATGTCATTATCTGGATAATTAAAATACAAAATCTTAAGATAAAACATTAAGAAAAAACATTTCGAAAAAACATTGAGAAAAGCATTAAGAATGTAAATAATGCCCACAAAAATGTGATTTCAACCTGAAAGACATTACAATGTCTATAGTATTTATAATGAAATTGTTTATATTATATAACAAAATTGTGCAAATACTTTAAAGATGAGCAGCCTTAATTTTCAAAATGCTAGTAATAGAAATCGTGTCATACAAATCTGGATTTTGTGTTGCATTCAAACATAACAGCCTTATCATCTCCCTATGCTCTAACTGGGCCTTCTAATCACCACCTCTCAGTGAGATGTTGACTTTATCAATCACCCCAAATTTATATTTAACCCCACCTTTAGATAAACAAGTTGTAGTGTGTTTATATAAAGCATTTTTCATGCCCTTCCTTCTGTTGTCATATAAATGTTCATAGGTCCTAGTTTTTAAGGTGCATTCGGTCTTCCCAGTATAAAAACTGGAACATGAGCCACATATGGCAATATAAATGACACCCTTAGAATCACAGCTTGCCCAAAAGAAAGACTGCAGGTGCCTATCTTTATAGATAATAGGGTAGGTATCCCCTTACCACATATAACTACAGTAGTGACATGCTCCATATCTCCATGTACCAGTGATCCTAATATTATTATTTGAAGCTTTTCCCATGTATTCAAGAATATTTTTATGTTGTAACCTCTCTTGTATGTGAAGTAGGGTGTAGCTCCAAGACATTCCTCCACTCTTGGATCTGTCTTGAAAATATTCCAGTTATTATAAATAACTTGGTTAGCATCTCTGTTGATAGAACTGTACCTTAAAATCATGGCCCTTGTAAAAATGTTGTCACCCTCGGTAGTGTTACCATTAAAAGTTGGTATTTCTTCCCTTTTCACCAGAAAAAGTGAAAATCTATCCTTTCTCTGTGGTAGTACCTCATTTTTAATCTTTCTTATCATCTGAGGTGGGTATCCTGTATCAACAACGTTAGTTAGTTTGTCTACATCTTTTACATAAAATAAGTCATTTGATATCATTCTAGACAATCATATGATTTGACCTTTAACCAGATTGTTTTTCAAAATTCTAGGATGACTACTGTTGTAATGCAAATAGGACTATGAAAAGGTAGGTTTTCTAAAGATGTTAGAGACAATCCCCTTCTCAGATTTGTGTATAGTTATGTCCAAGTAATTTATACTATTCAAACAACAAGTACTAGTAAATTAAAGAAAATCAGTGGATTCATTGATGTAATTAATGAAACTAGTTACTGCGGTGGTGGAGCTGCGGTAGCATTGTCGCCTCATAGCAAGACGTTGTCCCGTTCAATTCTCAGCATGAGCGTCTTCTGTGTGGAGGCATACGTGAATTGGGCATGCCTTCATTGAAGGTTGTGCATCAGGGCTGATAACCCGGTACGTAAAAATCCACTACCAATTATTAGCGACCCCTAACCATGAAAAGCTGAAAGACACAACAACAACAACTGAGTGTTTCTTTGTCTGCCTGCCTTATGTGCTGCCATCTGGTCATCATTAGTCATAGTGGGACAGGATATGGGATCTGCATGACCATGTTATGTAGAATTCAACATGTACTAAACATCCAGCATGCAGTAGCTGTAACTAATGGAAGGGTACCCCCAGACTCATCCAGGCACCTAAAACAGTTCTTTAGGAGCCCCAAATCCTCTTAATTATAATGATAGCCTGGAACATGGAAGTGTTACATGTCTGCTCTGCAGCTCCACTTAAATTTCTCACTGGTGTAATGAGGCATGGCTCCAGTGGCTATCAAACATCCCTTGGAAGGAAAAGAAAAAACAAAGAGAGAGAGAAAAAAAGGTGTGGGATAGTATTCAGCAATACATTTTTAACATGAATAACTAATTAAATATAATATAAAAAAATGTTCCTCTTACCAACAAGATGACCACTGGGCATCCTACCATGCACAAAGAGGTGACAGAGTGAGGTAGTATGCCAGAAATGGGAATCAAGTACACTGCCAGGATGCTGAGCAGAGACATTGGTGATGCAGCAACTGATGGAATGGTAAACATGCCTGTTGTGGTACTGCTCCACCTGTGGATGAGAAGGGTCTCTAATTGCAACAAGGGTGCAATAAAATTTCACTCGCTCAAAACACTCCTTAAAATGGAGAACATCATCATTTGTGCTGTAACAGAGACCTTGTTCAAGGCAGCAGAAAGCACCCCTGCACTACCAGGCTATAACTCATTCCACACCTTTCAGCCCCAGAACTTGGACCGAAGCTCCAAAGGTGGTGGTGTTTCCATATTCATAAAGGATGCACACACCTCCAGACTAGTAGCCCAACATAACACATCAGAGATACTTCAGGTGCAGTGACATTGGATAAGACAGCAATTCAGGTTGTAGCCTGATATAGGTCCCCAACTCTGACCCAAGTCTCACACTCTATGTTCCTAAGCACCCTGGAGAATATTAGGGTCCAACCTAACACTCTCATACTGGGTGACTTCAACTACCCCTCCATTAACTGGGAAAACTACTCATGTACCAATACACTTGCCCAACGTTTCCTGGAATTCATTAATTCCAATGCTCTGGACCAGCTCGTTCTTACCCCCACTAGAGGTAGCAACATCCTTGACTTGGTCATTACTAACATGGGTAACCATTGCTCTATACCAATAGTCAACTCCTCCCTGGTTAGATCCAACCACAAACTAATCACCTTGGAAATCTGCATCCCCCCCCCCCCCCCCCCACAAAGGTAACCACCATGAAAAACTTCTCCAATGCTAACTTTGGGCTCCTACAAACAGAGGTGGCTAACTTTACGGCACCCATGCAATTGGATAACAGCTGCATGACTGCCGACTCATACACTAATGCCCTGTATGAACACGTACACAAATGAATGGATCTTGCCATACTCAATAGAACCAAGATGCTCTCCTCCAAAAAAAGGAACCCAATATGGTGGTCCCCTGCCATAAACAAACTCTACAACAGAAGGAGGAAACTGATGCGAAATAAGGTGAAGTCCCAAGATTGGAAAAACTCCCTTATCAGCCTCAACAAAAAGTTTAGATCCCTCATCAAAGCCTCTAAAGCTAGCTATGAAAACAGAATTGCAGCAGATTGTAAAGACAACCACAAGGCCTTTTATAGTTATATAAAGAATCTCCATGGCAATACCCAGATTTGCTCAGAGCTTTTGCACAATGGCACCTCCTATACCGAGCTAACAGATATTGCCAATATACTGGCCGACAGTTTCAGTGCTAACTTTACCCCCCCCTCCAAAGGACCAATTACAATACCAGTAGATTTCCAGGCACCCAGTATTACTGCTGCACAGGTTAAAACAGCATGATACAAGGCCAAAAATCCAGCTTCTATGGGACCTGACTATATCCCTGGCTGTGTTCTACATGAACTACAGAGTGAACTGGCACCTCACCTGTGTACCTTGTTCAATCACATCCTCACCTCAGGCTTTGTCCATACTGAATGGCACACTGCTACAGCCATCCCTCTCCAAAAAGGAGGAGTGACTACAGACCCTGGGAACTACCACCCCATTAGCCTGACAAGTCTGATATGCAAAGCTATGGAATGTATCACCATGGACCTAATAAACAAGGATATAGGGAATATCCAAACTCTGGATTCCACACACTTTGGGTTGGTGAAGGGTAGATCATGCTTGCTCAAACTGGTCAACTTCTTTGAGTCAGTCACCAGAACTGTGGATGAAGGCAAGGTGGTTCATACAGCATACCTTGATCTGGCCAAGGCCTTTGATACCATTCCCCACTCAGGAATCAGAGAAAAATTCACTAAGCTAGGCATCAACCCCTATATCACTAGTTGGGTTGCAAACTGGCTCACAGATAGAACCCATAGTGTGAAAGTAGCTGACTCCAAGTCAGACTGCCAACCAGTCATGAGTGGAGTCCCATAGGGTTTGGTCCTGGGTCCGCTCCTGTTTCGTATCCACTTCTCTGAAGTCCAGGCCAACACAAATGTACTCTGGCTGACAAAGTTTGCAGACATTTGCAAGTTGAGAACCATAATTAACTCCCCAAGTGATGTTGACATCCTACAGAAAGGCCTCACTGAGACCAATGACTCATGTCAGAACCATGGCCTTAAGCTCAATGCCAAAAAATGTGTCGTCATCCCCTTTTAGAAAAACCTGGTTCCCACAAATTACCACATTGATGGTAGTCCACTGAACACAGAAGCCGTCATAAGAGATCTGAGAACACAGGTTGACAGTAGCCTCTTTTTTGACCACCACATTGCCACTGTGGTCAGAAAGTCCTTCTATGTGGCACATCTCATTACTAAGGGTTTTGCATCCAGCAAGACAGAGGTCATTGTCTTCCTCTACTCTTCCCTCATTAGGCCAGTCATCGAGTACAATGCCCCATTTGGCATGTACCTCACTAGACACTTGCAACAACTGGAGAGGCCGCAAAAGTACCTCACAAAGAGGATCCTGGGCCTTAAACACTTGTCCTACATGGATAGACTCAAAAAACTCCACCGATTCTCTGTTTCATATCGACTACTTAGGGACGATCTCTGCTTGACTTATAAATCCATGTCTGACCCAGCTCTGTTAGAAATGATACATCTAAAGAAATCCCAATCCCTCCGCACTACATGCTCCAAAGACCTCAACCTCATTTCAACAATCAACAGAACAAGCTGGAGAGACAGGTTCATAATCCAGAGACTGCCCATGCTATGGAACAGAACTTCTATACATGTCAAGTGGAGTGCCTTACTGGCCCTCTTCAAGAGAAATCTTGATGTATGGATGGGAAATAAAAAATTCACCCTAGGGATCATTCCAGTGGCTGCACTCGACAGAGGCACTGGGAACTAAGGTAGGGTGGCATGATGTCAGGGTAATCCTATGGGCTAGGCTTGTAAAGGCTCCAGGACCATTAGCCTATTACACATCTGTGAACCTATGAACCTATCTATTGCATCTAGTACCTCAGGGAAATGTGCCAGCCCATAAAATTCCCACATAGTCCTGGCTCAGTCATGAGGTGGCACCAGGAAATAGATATACTGATGCACATGTGCCAAGAGTATATCCAGGAACTATTACAGTATCCTCAAGGCTGAAACGTGTAATATCCCCAGTATACCCCCAGTCTGTGTCTGGAAGATCTCTGTAGCAACTATAGTGAGAGCTATACACATGTATAGGGACTCCATGCATTCCTCCAGTGCCCCAGTAGGGGTCAAACATGCCCACTAAGATCTCTATAATGTTCCTGTCCACTCTTACCCTATCAAGGATTTCCGGAATATTAAAGTTTTAATGAGAAATCCTTTGCTTATATTTTCACCGTCTTGGCTAGTGAGCACTGCTGGGTGCAAACACTTTTGTCTCAGCCAAGACAAGCATCTCAGACCTAGAAATAGCAAAGCACTTGCAAGTTACAGAATTGTTGCCAATTGCAATTCTGATAGATCTGGCCAGGAAGCTTCTCTTTATATAGTGGATCTGTGGCCAGCACAGAAAGTTTGACTATGAATCACAAAGGATGTAAAACATACTTCATTAACATACAAAGATTTACATCACTCATTATTTACACATTTGAATAAATACATTTGAGGTTGGCACTCACAGGCATAAAGCATCTATGAAACACAACACAACTGTGCTCTTCCTCAAACATCGCAGATTGCCTAAGTGCATTTGCATAACTATGTATATTGACCATTCTTTCTTTCTTTCCACTGCAGATTTGTTTACTGAATGGCCTTCCTCTATCTTAACCTCTTCTTCTTCTTCTTTATGTGTGTGTGTGTGTGTGTGTGTGTAACTATCTATATATGTATATATATATATATATATATATATATATATATATATATATATATATATATAAAACTTCCCTGGAGTTAGTATATATAGTTGAGGGGGTGCGGGGCACAGCCCTCCCACACTGGATGATGTGGGGGGGTGTCACCCCCACTTAGTTTGGGGGAAAAGGGAAAATAATTAGTTATTGGTGTTGTAAGTTTGCATGTCTATGGTTTAAAATGTATTGTTTTGAAGCTTTCAGTGAAATATAATATAAAACCAAACTAGGTGGGGGGGGGCTACACCCCCACACCCCCCAATGTGGGGCGTTGTGCCCCCCACACATCTCTAAATATATATACTAACTACAGGATCACACTACAGTGGTGAAAAAGGCATATACCTTTTACTTGCCTTACAGTACTCTACACATTGCCAGTACTTCACTTCAGTGAAATGAGATTTGGTGAAATGAGTTTTCAGTAACTTGTGCTTTCGGCGATTTGGTCAGGGTGAATTCAAATTCAATGAAACAAAATAGACCCATAAATATATATATATATATATATATATATATATATAAATATATATATATATATATATATATATATATATATATAGATATATATATATATATATATATATATATATATATATATATATATATATATATAGATAGATAGATATGTGTGTGTGTGTGTGTGTGTGTGTGTGTGTGTGTGTGTGTGTGTATTATATCTTCTTTCTTTATTCCATAACCACTGTCATTATTTGATTTTGCTTTACTGCTCCATATCATTCATCAGCCATTAAACTATCAGTCACTTCCACTTTTAACTTTTTGCCGAAAATGACCAATATCCTGCTTTCTGCCCTTCAAGAAATATTTCTGTCTGTTCATCATCTCCTAAATGTTTCTCTTTATGTTTAAACTTTTCTCTTCCTTTCTTACAGCCCTGTATGCTGTTTCTATCAAACATTACTCAGCAATCCTTTCCTTATCTTACTCTATTTAACTTCTGTTTTTCTCATTCAGTTAATTCCTTCTCTAACTGTGAGTGACCTTTTTTATATTTTCCTTAAAAACTATCCACTACTGTGTCTATGTATCATAACATTCCTTCATTGTCATGCTATCACTCCATAAAGCTTTCAAAATTGAATCGATTTCATAATTTCATTAAACCTACATGAAAGCGTCTTTTAGCCTTTTGTACCTTTATTATTACAGTAATATTAACTAACAAGCTTCAAACTACACACTGATCCCAAAAAGTATAATATGTCTACCACATCATATTTTTATGGTATTAGAATAAATGAATTAATTTATGATTCCAGGTTTTGCTAACTGTTTGTGCACTCACTTTTTATCGAACATGTAACTTACACCATCTTATCACATCTTTAGTTATTAACATCCTAATCCAGTTTTCCTTCCCTTCTTCCTTTTTTATTTATTTTTCTGTTTTTCTTTTTCATTAATTGCAGTTCATAGCATGAACCACAATATTACCCATATTTACTGTCAAATACTGTTTCATCTCCTCTAATAATTCTCATCTTACCACAGAGGTAGTGAAGGGAAACACCATTACTAATCAAAGTGGGCCTCTCTAAGTTCTTACAGCCGTACAATCCCTCACCTAATAATAATAAAATCCTATACATCCATTAACTTGTTCTTTACTAAAATGACTACACTGAAACATTCTTCCAGTCCTTCCATCCCATAGATCAAATTATCTCATCTCCTCATATATTTTCAAATTGCTGTTTTACATTCAGGACTAAATCCTATATCCTGTAAATGAAAGAAATCAGCCTGAATCTGCTTATTCCATCTTAGTAGGTGCTTATTTAGCACTTAGGGGTTGTCTGTGTAGGTTCATAGATCCATAGGTAGGTACTAGGCTATCGGCCCTAGGGCCTATACAAGCCTAGCCAAAAAGGTACCCTGGCTTTCGCCACCCAAGAAAATTATTTTCCTGTGCCCCTGTCAAGGAGAGCCACAGAGGTGATCCCTAGGATGAATTTCCTATTTCCCATCCAATCTCAAGATTTTTCTTGAAGAGTGCTAATGAGGAGCTTTGTTTGATATAGATAGGTAGTTTGCTCCAGATTATGGGAAGTCTCTGGGGCAGGAATCTATCCCTCCAGCATGTTCTGTTTATTGTGGTGACAAGGTTTAGGTCTAGTGTGTAGCATGGACAGATTGGGATTTCTTTAAGTAGAGCATGTCCAACAGCTCAGGGTTTGACATAGCTTTGTATAGTAGGCAGAGATCTCCTCTGAGTAAGTGATATGCGAAGGAGTAAAGCTGGAGTTTTTTGAGACGGTCTGCATAGGGCATCTGTTTGAGGCCAGTAATCCTCTTTGTGAGGTATTTCTTCAGCCTTTCCAGTTGTTGTAGATGTCTTGTGAGGTACATACCAAAAGGGGCATTGTACTCTATAATGGGTCTAATGAGTGACAAGTAGAGGTGAACAATGACTTCTTTTTTCCTAGATGAGAAGTCTTTTGTGATGAGGTGTGCCACGTAGAAGGATTTCCTGACTACTGTGGTGATGTGATTATCAATGGAGAGACTACTGTCCACCTGTGTCCCAAGGTCTCTTATCACACTTTCGGTGTTAATAGACTACCACCTATGTGGTAGCTCATGGGAATAGAGTTTTTACCAAAGGGGATGACAATGCACTTTTTGGCATTGAGCTTGAGGCCATGGCTTTGACACCAGGCATCTGTCTCAGTGAGGCCCTTTTGTAGGATGTCCACATCATTAGGAGTTTCAATTATGGCTCCTAGTTTGCAGTCATCTGCAAAATTCATTAGCCAAAGACCTTCTGTGTTAGCCTGTACTTCAGAAAAGTAGATACCAAGCAGGAGAGGACCCAGGACTGAACCCTGTGGTACTCCATTTGTCACTGGTCTGAAGTTGGATTTGGACTCTGCTACTTTCACAGTGTGAGTTCTGTCAGTGAGCCAGTTGGCAACCCATCTTGTGACATATGGATTTATACCTAGTTTAGTGAGTTTATCTATAATTCCAGAGTGGGGGATGGTGTCAAAAGCCTTGGCGAGATATAGACAGGCTGTGTGAACCATCTTACCCTCATCTATGGCTTTGGTGACTGCTTCAAAGAAGTCAATCAGGTTTAGGAGACATGATCTTCCTTTTACAAACCCAAACTGGGTGGGGTCCAGAGATTGGAGATTACCAATGTCTTTGTTTGTAAGTTCCATGATGATACGTTCCATGGCCTTGCACACCAGGCTCATTATGCTAACAGGGCAGTAGTTCTCGGGGTCTGTGGTGGCTCCCCCTTTGTGAAGTGGGATAACCGTCACTGTGCACCATTCAGTGGATACAAAGCCTGAGGTGAGGCTATGATGGAACATGGTGCATAGGTGGGGTGCCAGTTCATTCTGCAGTTCATGTAGAACGCAGCCTGGAATGTTGTCAGGTCCCATGGATGCCGTGTTCTTAGCTTCTAAGAGTGTGTTTTTTACATGTGCAGCCGTGATTGCAGGAACTTTACATTCTTCTGGTATAGAGATGGGCCCTTTAGGGGGTGAGGGGGGTAAAGTTAGCACTGAACCTATTTGCCAGGATGTTGGCAATATCAGTTGGGTCTGTATATTTAGTGCCATTGTGCTGTAATTCAGAGAAGATCTGAGTGTTGCCATTGAGATTCTTGACATAGCTATAGAATGCTTTGTGGTTGTCTTTAGAATCGGTGGTGATTTTTTTTTTTCAAAACTAGCTTTGGAGGATATTATGAGGGATCTCAGCTTCTTACTGAGGCTGACCAGGGAGTTCTTTCAGTCATGGGATTTTACTCTTTTTTTGCAACAGTTTCTTTCTTCTGTTGTAGATTGTTTATGGCAGGGGACCACCAGATTGGCTTCCTTTTTTGGAGGATAGCATATTGGTTCTGTTAGGGATAGCATAATCCATGCACTTGTATAAGTGCTTATAAAGTGCATTTGTGTAGGATTCAGCAGTCATACCTCTATTGTCCATCTGCATGGGTGTTGTGAAGTTTGCCACTTCTGTCTTAAGAAGGGTGAAGTTGGCTTTGGAGAAATTTTTTACGGTGGTTTCCCTAATGGGGGGTGGAGGTGGGATGTGGATGTCTAGGCTGGTTAGCTTGTGGTCGGATCTGACCAACAAGGAATTGACCTCTGGTGTGGAAAACCGGTCACCCATGTTGATAATGACCAGGTCTAGGATATTGCTGCCCCTGGTGGGGGTGTGAATATGTTGATCCAAGGTGTTGGAATTTATGAATTCCAGAAAACGTTGAGCAAAAGAGTTGGTATATGAGTAGTTTTCCCGGTTAATAGTGGGGTAGTTGAAATCACCCATTATTAGGGTGTAGAGTTCATAATGCACTCCATTATCTGTTTGAGTCTTTATGTGTACTCAGATTTCTTCCCATCTTTTAGAAACACAATGGATTATTTGTTATAATAAATTTATTTCCCTGGATCTTGTGGCCTTTGTTGTGGATGACACATTAGAACAAAACACTTAGCTGGTTAACATGAAGAATGTGTTAACATTTTTCAGTCCTAAATTCTAACCAGGACCAGAATACCATTCAGAAACAAACAAAATACCAATTTAGGCAATCGGGTGCAATGAGCAGCAACAAACATGGTGTGACGAATTCATAAATACAATTTATACCAAGATGTAATTAGTAGAAATTGGAAGATCAGTATCATATGCTAAGAATGGTATAATAATGTGGAAATGAACAGCATTACAGCATTTCAGTAAAGAGCAGCACTGGGAATGCATAGTAGAGCAACTCAAAAATGTATAAACATCATTGTACAAGCAGCCATAGCCTCCAGCAAGTGTGCATGCTGAGAGTTTTCAATGAACACAGATGGAGACCATGCTATGATGCTAGCCATAGCAGCTAAATAGTACACATTAAATTCACCCACATAGCAAATGTCTGTGATTATCACTCTCAACTTTAAAATACTATCCAAACAATCTTAATATATCATAACCTTCATGATCGAGATGCAGTTGACTGCTACTGACTGCAAATGGATGGAGAGCAATGCTATGAGGTGTTAGACACATGCTATCCTCATATGGGATCTCAGTGGATAGGGTGAATAATGGTCTCTCTGGATGTTAAGGTGTGTAGCTCTGATAATTCTGGCTGTAGGGACTTGAAAACTAGAGCAGAAGATCGTCATCAGAGGGCCGGACAAACTGAAGCCAGTGAAGGAGGAGGAGGTGCTGGTTGAGGAGCCATGGGAGGAACTAGCCACAGACAAAGATCATGCTAGACTGAGGTGGGGGCAATACACTGCGTCACTGGCAGAGATGTGGCATTTGGTCCACAACTACGGGACAAATTAGATGCAATGAAAATTGAAAGTGATGTATGAAATACTACACCCAGGATGTGCTGTACAGCACATTAACTGTCCACAGTGAGCATAATGCATCACCTTCCCATGTGACTGAGCATTCTGGACAGACTACACTTATCAAAAGCACTGGAGGAGAGGGTCACAATGGCAGTAATCAGCAATAGGCAGTGTAAGGGGTTAACTAAGGATGTAAAATAGATTGCATTATATGATAAAGGGACTGCAACTAGCTGGTTATATTGTGTAGGGAGGAACTACTGATTCATAGGTTCATAGGTAGGTACTAGGCTATTGGCCTAAGGGCCTAAGTAAGCATAGCCAACAAGGTTCCCTGGCTTACGCCACCCAGGAAAGTTAATTTACTGTGCCTCTGTTGAGCAGAGCCACAGAAGTGATCCCCGGGGTGTATTTCCTATTTCCCATCCACTCATCAAGACTTTTCTTGAAGAGTGCTAATGAGGAACTTTGCTATAGGCGAGATGGGAGGTACACAGCAAGGATGGGTACTTGTCTAGAATGGGTTTGAGTGGCACAGTTCCTGCAGATGTGACTTGCACTGTTTGTATGTGTGAGTGACAAGTGCTCTTGGACCTCAAGTAAGAAGGAAGCAGACTGTGAATGTCCCCAATCTCTAGTGCATTGCCTCAAAAGAATGGGGCTGCCAACAACCACTTGCATGGATGATAGTTAACAACAGTGCAACAGACTATCCGTGCCATATGCATAAATGTCACATACTTCATGTCTGTTTGGATGTCTGCACTTTGATTCCCAAGGCATACCAGTGGTGGGTGGTTATGAGGAGGTAGCAGTACATTAATGTGACCTGAAGGCAGATGACTGATGAGCATTGCAATGGCATTAGCACTGGCACTTGGAGGCAAATGTACCCAGATGCATCACAGCAATGCATCAAACCTGTTAATTACTTTGTCATGCCAGACAAACATTGCACTGATCATCTCTGCCATTGAGGTGGTTACATTCTCTTCTACATGGATGATATCCCTGCAGATCTGTTATGTAATATACATTATGGAGCCCATCTGACTGAGGGGCATGACAGTGATAGCCACCAGTCCACCATTCCAGTACATTTTTAATCAGAAACTCTCATCCTACTCCATAATATGGTTAGAATTGCATACACTAACTAAAAGATCAAAATTACTGAATAGAATTAATAGAACTGAAAATTAGTAGAAATGAAAGCATTCGGGATAAGAAAAGTGAAATAGCTTCAGATATAGAAGAAATATTATACATTTTAATACTGATAATAATAATATCAACAATAATAACATTAACAATAAAATAGCTTTTGTGTTTGCCAGAGTCAAAACTGGGGTTAATTTATTAATCAAAATATTTATATCTATCTATCTATCTATCTATCTATATTTTTTTTTTTTGGGAAGATAATTTAATTTTGCCAGTGAAACTGATACGTTTATCTAAAATTATAAATCAGACTTAAAAAAAAAACATAAGAAATAATCTGGAAAATATGATATTCTAAAATACCGTCATAAACTGTTTCCGCGCAGCATAGGGTAAATTTTAAATAAAGTGTTCATAAATTACAGTTGGACAATATAGTGCCTTCCTCTTTGCATTCCAGTTTAATTACACTTGTATTAAAACAGAATAAAGATTCAGACACAAGCTCATCTGTGGACTTATTTAATTTTTAAATGTAGATTATATGTTATTTATGTCTATAATATTACACAGGATTAAAATATTTCTAACTTTGTAGCATAATGGAGGTCAGTCAGGATTAAATAAGCACTGGCAAACATAAGATAACATTAAAATGGTTGTGACATTTACTGATTATACTATATACAAAAAGAAAGAACATACATGCATTTCAACACACACACAAGACACACACACACACACAAACACACACACACACACACACACACACACATATATATATATATATATATATATATATATATATATATATATATATATATATACATATACACATACACAGTGGATATAAAAAGTGTACACACCCCTGTTAAAATGCCAGGTTTATATGATATAAAAAATGAGACCACAATAAATCATTTCAAAACTTTTCCACATTTAATGTGACCTATAATCTATACAATTCAATTGAAAAACAAACAAATCTTTTAGGGGAAAAATACAAAAATCAAAAAATGTACAATAAGCTGGTTGCATAAGTGTGCACACCCTTAAACTAATACTTTGTTGAACCACCTTTTACTTTAATTACAGCATTCAGTCTTCTTTGGTATAAACCTGCCATCAATTAAAGAGACTCTAATTAACCCCAAATAAAGTTTAGCTGTCCTAGTAGTATTTTCCTGATATTTATTCAGTTGCCTGCTAAAGCAAAAGCCATGGTTTGTAGAGAGCTTATAAAGCATCAAAGGGACCTCATTGTTGAAAGGTATCAGTCAAGAGAAGGGTACAAAAAAATTTCCACAGCAGTGGATATAACATGGAACACAGTGAAGATAGTCATCAAAAAGTGGAGAAAAAATGGGACAACAGTGATGTTGCAAAGAACTGGACATCCCTCCAAAACCGATGAAAAGACAAGATGTAAACTAGTCAGGGAGGCTGCCAAAAGACCTACAGCAACACTGAAGGAGTTGCAAGAATTTCTGGCAAGTACTGGTTGTGTACTACATGTAACAACAATCTCCCATATTCTACATATGTCTGGGCTATGGGTCAGAGTTGCAAGCCGGAAGCCTTTTCTTACACAGAAAAACATCCAGGCCCAGCTAAAATTTGCAGTGATACATCAAGTCTCCCCAAAACATGTGGGAAAATCTGTTATGGTCTGATGAGACCAGGGCTAAACTTTTTGGCCACAATACCCAAAGGTACGTTTGGTGCAAAAACAACACTTTACATCACCAAAAGAACACCATCTCCATGGTGAAGCATGTTGGTGGCAGTATCATGCTTTGGAGTTGCTTTTCTTCACCTGGAACTGGAGTTTTAATCAAGGTGGAGGAATTATGAACAGTTCCAAATACCAGTCACTTTTGGCGCAAAACATTTAGGCATCTCTTAGAAAAATGAAGATGAAGAGGAATTTCACCATTCAACGTGACAATGACCCCAAGCATACAGTACATCCAAATCAACAAAAGAATGACTTCACCAGAATAAAATTAAAATTTTGGAATAGCCCAGCCATAGTCGAGACCGAAATCCAATAAAAAATCTGTGAGGTGACCTGAAGAGGGCTGTGCAGAAGAGATGCCCTCGCAATATGACAGATTTGGAGTGCTTTTGCAAGGAAGACTGGGCAAATATTGCCAAGTCAAGATGCGCCATGCTAATAGACTACTACCCAAGAAGATTAGATGTTGTAATTAAACCAAAAGGTGCTTCAACAAAGTATCAGTTTAAAGGTGTGTGCACTTATGCAACCAGCTTATTATACGCTTTTTTTATTTTTTATATTTTTTTCCCTTAACAGATTTGTTTGTTTTTCAATTGCATGCACAGGTTATAGGTCACATTAAAGGTGGGAAAACTGGAAACATTGCAAACCTCCACCCCCACACTCCCTGCTAATTATATGTACAAACTCTGGAAATACACTTCAGTGGAGAAAGGAGAAAGAAACCCAGTTCCAACTGCACCTCGATCTTGCACAGTAAAGGTCTTTGCTGTTTGATTTTCCTGGGTTTCTGATGTTCCCAATTTGATCTTGTTATGCTCACATTTGTGAGTTTTCATCCGTCTAATAGATTTCCAAAGGTCTCTCATCAAATCTCAAATTCTCATAAGAGTAAATACAGAAAGAAGAATAATTTTAGATTGAACCTAAAATTGATCGATAAGAAAAATAAACCAACTCAGAAATTTGCACATCAAGGAAGTGCAAATTCCCTTACCCTGCTGCACCATTATCACATAAGAAGGGCTGCAGGCAAAATCTCCATAGAGAACATTAAATCATGTTAGCATTTGCTGGTCTTTACATGTCAGAAAAGCATTCACTCATTTCAGCATTCAGAATTCTGACATGAAGCCATATCAGTTGATTGAGTTTTCAGAAACTCAAAATTTATATGGTCGAGACCATCTGATTGAGTTTTTGAAAACTTTAATCTTTTGAATGGATCATGGTACAGCGAGGGTCAGGAAATGTAGCATTTTCTTCACTGTAGTGTGATCTCAGAGTTGGTAGGTTTAATCTGAAAGGGGCAGTGGAGTGTGCATCACCCCACATGGGATAAAAAAGTAGATTTTTGTGTTTTTTTTCTTTTTTTTTTTTATGTATGGTTTCATCAGTATGAATTTCCAGTTTCTGAAAACTCAATCATCTGACACACACACACACACACACACACACACACACATACACACACACACACACACACACACACACACACACACACACACACATACATATATGCACATTTTATTTTTATTTAACATTTGTTGACCAGGAAAGTCCAACTAGGATAGAGCCTATTTTCAGCAGAGGACTGTGGAGAAACACTTCAGACACATCTTTGGAATTTGTGAGAAAACCAGAATACCTGGAAGAAACCCACACAAACACAGGGAGGATATGTTGAGTCCACACAGAAGGCACCCCACCAAAGAATCAAACTGGAGAACCTCTTGCTGTGAGACAACAAAGCTAACTACTGCACCACTGCGTCACACATAATTATATATATATATATATATATATTTATATATATATATATATATATATATATATATATATATATATATATATATATATATATATATCTGAGAGAGAGAGAGAGATTAAAATAAATAAATAACTATATAGGAGGTTAACCAGTAAACTTAGACACTGAAGTTTGGAAAACCTCTGTGTAATCATAAAAAAATACACGGATGCAGATTTCAGACTTGAGTGCTTTCATTCGTTTACGTAATTGCTAAACTTCTTCAGAAATCTTGTTACAGAAAATATACATTTTTATTCAGAAAAAACATTGGTATGAAATATTTATACTTATTAATCTCAATATATTTACAACGTGCTGTGAATTTTGTCCAATGAAAAAACAGAGTCTGGAAAATGTCAGTGTCTACTTGATCCATTTCAGGATACATTTACTGTTTAGATTGCCAGTCAAACAAGGGGGAGTGTCTCTGCAAAATCTGAATTGCCTCTGCAGTTCTTTGACTTCAAGAAGTGTGTTGCTGTCTCCTATGGGTATGGAAATCCATTCTGCTACTGCAAACTTGAAGCTTGAGGTCTTGGAGTACTGCTTTCTGTGTTTGGCTAGACTATTTTTACACTTGCCAGCTCTACTGGCTTGGTAGTGCTCCTTTATCCTATCACTTAGTTTTCATGTGGTCTTCCCTATGTACAAAGACTCACAGCGGGAGCACTAGGCGATGTAGACTACATTAGTAGTTGTAGTTGTACCTGCCCTTGAATAAGAAGTTGTGTGCTTTTAGAATTAGTTTGTGGCCTGTGGCAATATGTTGGCAGCAAATGCATCGACCACATTTGAACATGCCAATGGTCCTGGTAGTTTTCTGATCATTTAAAGTTCTCCTCATTCATAATAAATGCTTTAAGTATTTAGTTTTTTTTAAACAGAATGTTCGGGAGGAGCCCAGTGCTTTGTGAGCTTATGGTTAGCGTTACTGATATTCCAATTACTGGTGATGCTTGCGCTAATGCTGGAGGTGTCTAGGGAAATTGGTAGGGGGAATCGTGGAGTGTAGTTGTTGCTAGGTTTGGTTGGAGCTTTGAAGCTGTATCTTAAAATGGATTGCTGATGGGAGTGTCTGTTGGCTGTGACCTCGACTAGACAAGAGTCAATCAGTTCATCTGGGTACTGCCTGCTTTTAAATAATTCTCTGATGAAGACACACTCCTTATAAAAAGTTTTATCCATCCTAACTATTTTACTCAGCCTAAAAAATTACCCCTTCATGATATTTTTCTTCATGAAGGTGGGATGCTGGCTTCTGAAGTTCAAATAGTTGTTTCTGAACATTTGTTTGCGGTGGATAGTTGAGCAGAAATATTACTGCTCTTTGCTGAAGGAAAGATGAATATCTAGGAAGTACACTGAATTACCTATGCCTGGGACAGTGACTTCCAAGAGGTTAATGCTGGCATTTATGTCAATAAAGCACCTGTAAAGGTGCACTTTATTGAAGACATTCAGCTGGGTGAGGGTATCTGCTTCCCAAGAACTCAGCACAAGGTTGGCATACACAGATGCCATTTTGGCTCTCTTGGCAACTCATTTCACTTCTGGGTAAAGAGTTTAACCAAAGCAGGAAAAGATATTATTGAGGACAAGTTCCAGGAGAAGACAAATTGTCTTTGCTTTGAGTGGCTCTGTTCCTCTGTGTAGGGAGTGGTATCTGTAGAATAAATCAATACCTTTTTGTGGGGGATGCCTGAGTAGAGTGCAACAGTGTCCATAGTAACTAACTAGACCTTGTTAGTGGAGCTTTGGAATTTGAGGATTTCTTTTAAGAATTCCCATGAGTCTTTAAGATAGAATTGGGTTAAGTGTGCAGTCTAAGAATTATTTTGTTATATATTCAGTCTTGTTTTTTTTTTATGACACTATGTGTCTCAGAGGGGGATCTGTTTCATCTTTGTGGATTTTCGGGATCCCAAACATTTTACCTAGAGTTGTGTTCTCTACTTGCAGAAATTTGTACCTTGTATGGAGGTTTTGGTGCAAAAGGTATGAGAGCTTGTGGTCAATAATTTTGAAGTTGTGAACAAATTCACTTAGGGTGACAATTTTATAATTGTTATTGTTGCTAAGTGTGCATTCCATTTTAAGGGAATAGGTATGGTTATCCATGATAACTATACCTGTTCCTTTGTCTGCCTTTATGACTCTTGTTTCAGAGTCAATGCAGATTGCTTTGAGGGTTATTTTTTCATTGAAGTTAAACCATTTAATGCATCCCTGATGTCCAATTCACAGATGTTAGAAAAAGCATTGAGGGCACCGTGCAGCATTGGGTTAAAGGTGCTCTTTCCTTTTAGGATATTGGTTTCTATCTCCCTGTCTTGGGTGTCTGTAAGATCACTAAAGCTATCTAGGGAAGCCGAGGTATGGTGTTCAGTATTAAGAGAAGCATCACTGTTTAGACTATTATCATAGTTATGGTAATCTAGACCTTCAAGCATGCTGTTGTTACAAAATGAGTCATTTGCATCACTGATAAAGTTAAAGTTAAAATAGCCATTTACAAAACCTCATTTTAAATCTACTTTTCTGCAATAAAGTTTCAGATTTATGATTATATCTGTTACCTTAACACGCTGTGCTGCAATGAAGTTTAGTCCTTTACTAATTATTGAGATGGTGTCTGGTTCCAGCGGTTTTCTGGAGAGGTTGTAGATGCTGGAGGTACTGATGTTGTTGCCTGAGTCTGAGCTTAATATCTCCTTCTCCTTTGTGTTCGGCTTTGGGTTCTCCATCTTCTTTGCCCCCTCCCCCTCCCTCTCCCTCTGCCTCTAGAGAGAGTCATGTTAGTTTGTTTGTTCACTTGACCTGGGGATAAAAAAATTTTGTTGTCTCTGGGATCTGGTTATGGCTTGTTCAGAACTCCAATTTCAGAGGCTGAGGAAGGAAGTGGGAGTTCTCCGGGTGGCATGGCTGTAGTATCGCTTGGGTAGTTAGTGTGGCTTCTGTAGCTAGTGGGACTTCAGGTGCTTCCTTGGTTGTTAACTTGGTTGTTACTGGGTGAATGTGTCTCTGGCCAAGTGCTAGAACTTTTAGTATCATTACCTGTAAAGTACATAGCTTTGTTTCCATATGTTGCTGTATTTTTGTAGCACGAGATGGATTTAGGTGCAAGGTAGGCCTTCTTGCACTTGTATTGATGCCAGTCCCTTACCATTTTTTTCTTTTTCCTTTCCACTATAGTGGCTGTGTAGCAAGAGATTTACGAGTCTAGGGCATCGCATTCACCATGCACTTGTCTGAAAAAGGGACGCATTTGAATGGGTTGATTTAAATTTTTATTCTGTTCACTCAGAGATTGGAGTTTTGGGTGGTTGTTATCAATAAGGACCCCAAGTATTTTGAGTCTAGTGTCATTATAGATTTGGCAGAGGTTGTGAAAAACTTCACTGTCTGGGTCTATCCCATTAGGGATTTTATAGCATTGGAGACCTTGTGGAACTATTTTGCTTCCAATCCATTTTGAAAAATAACAATTATCATTCTCAGTGTTCTTGTAGGTGGTGATTAATCTCTCCAGTTTCATTATTAAATGCTTACAGCTACCAGGCAATTCTTGTGGCATTGGCCATTTCTTAGTCAAGTTCTCCCGATAGGAAGTCAGAGAATGGATTGTTGTCATTTGGCATCAAAATTTGTTCTAGGAATCTGTTCCCAGTGGGCTTTATACTGGACATGGTGGTTGTTTGTTCTGCAGTTGTAGTTTTGCTGACTTGGTTTGGATCCAGCCAGAAGTTCGCAAGATTCTTCAGGATGTGGTTGGCTTTTTCATCCACTTAATTTAGTGACTGTATCACTGTGGAGATGCCATTCAGAATACTGTAGGTGGACAGCTCCAGTAGGTCTTGGCTGTTGTTAATCAGATCCATTTGGCTTCTTTCTTCCATGCTTCTTCCGATTGATGGTGAATACAAACACTAAAAGAACTAAATAACTATCTAGGAGGTTAAGTGGTAAACTTAAACATTAAAGTTTGGAAAACCTCTGTGTAAGCATGAAAAAATACACAGATGCAGATTTCAGGGCTTTTGTTCATTTATTTAATTGTCAAACTTCTTCAGAAATCTTGTTACAGAAAATATAAATTTATACTCAGAAAAAAAACATTGGTATGGTATGAAAGGTTTATACTTAGTAATCTGAATTTATTTACAGAGTGCTGTGAATTTTATCCTATGAAAAAACAGAGCCAGTAAAATGTCATTGTCAACGTGATCCATTTCAGAGTGCATTTAATGTTCAGATTGCCATTCAGGGTATGTCCCATAAGTAATTTGACTTGCCACTGCAGTTCTTTGACTTTAAGGAGTGTGTTGCTGTCTCCTGTGGGTATGGAAATCCATTCTACTACTGTAAACATGAAGCTTGAGGTCTGGGAGCACTGCATTCTGTGTTTGGCTAGGGTGATTTTGAAGTCACTGGCTTTAATGACTTGGTAGTGCTCCTTTAGCCTATCGCTTCATTTTCATGTGGTCTTCCCTATGTAGAAAATCTTGCAGTGGGAGCACTAAACGATGTAGTCTGCATTGGTAGTTGTGCAGTCATACCTTCCTTGAATGCTAGTGAGAAGTTGTGTGTTTTTAGAATTAGTTTGTGGTCTGTGGCAATATGTTGGCAGCAAATGCATCACCCACATTTAAAAATGCCAATGGTCCTGGTAGCTTTCTGATCATTTAAAGTTCTCCTCCATTCTAATACATGTTTTAAGGATTTAGTTCTTTTATAACAGAATGCTATGGAGGAGACCATTGCTTTGTTAAGTCCATGGTTAGCGTTAATGATATTTCAATTATTGGTGCAGGGGCATAGCAGAGAGATTTTTAGTGACGCTTGAGTTTTTGCTTAAAGAGTGACAGAAGGTAGTAGTGTTAAGTCGGTAGGGTAGAGGTTTGTGTCAGTGTTTCTAAGTATTGGAGGAGAATAGGTCCCCTGACACAAGTTATTGGACTTACTTATGCTAACAGTAGTTTTTGCTAGAGGGATTATTATTTTTATTTTATTAAGGTTGACAAGTATTGAATGATTTTTGGTATTGTAATATTTGTTATTTTATGAGATGATTGGTGAGAGTTGGTAAGTTATTTTGTTAGAGTAGGAGTTCAAGCCAGTTAGCTGGGTTCAGACAGTGTGTTGTGTTGTTGCATTTTTCCAGTGGCAAATCTGGCAAATCTGTTGATATTGGTGTTTTGAGAAGAGAAGATTATTTTTTTTTTAGGTTTATATAAATGGGAAGCATAGAGAAGAGTAGTAGAGAGAAGGTAGAGAGTGGTTGTGAGAGTGGGCAATAGTGGTTCTGTATGAGGATTAGATTTTGTTTTGTTCGATGTGTTCTGTTTTTTTGTTTGTTGTTATATGGTTATTGTTATTTATATTGTTATCAAAGTTGAGGTTGTTGTCAATTAGAACTCTAATAGTTTGGTAGATGATCAGGAATTTGATGAGAGGTTATTGAGAGACTTAATAGAGAAGAATATGGGGAGTGATTGGTAGTTGGTTAGTAGTGAAGGCGTTTTTTTGGCGTTTACGTTTCTTAATTGAGTTTCCACTCTTCTGAGTTTATTTTGAGTTGAGTAGTGTAGTAGTATGAGGCAGTGGTGGAAGTGGAATCACCATAATTGAAAATAATTCTGTACAGGGATATTGCGTTATAGGTGATACAGGGGAATGCTGAGATAAAAAGAAAAGCCCGAAAAGTAGAAAAACTGAAGAAGAAGAAAAGACTCCAAAGGGGGAACTGCAAACTGACTGGTTGTTGTTCCCCAGGTAGGATGTTGTTTTACGTCTCCTGTTAAGACTTGAACCATTAAATTGTTACTGTAGATTGAATCCAAACCATGTCAACGTGATTTGCAGCCAAAGAAGTTCAGCAGAGAGTATAAGCCTTTGAAGGTTAACTTGGAGGCAGAGGAGAGGGAGTTAGATATCTATAGAGAGTTATGGAGAGTCAGTAAAGAGGTAGTTAGTAGTATATGTGCAAAGCCATGCTAAGCTAGCATGGCTAGCATGTGTGAATTGGTATTTTCTAATAGCTGGTGGTGAAGTGATGTTTCCATGATGGTCTTTTTCTATGCTTAGGTGAGAGATGCACTGGTAATAGCAGGATGCTATAGATATAATTAGCATATTGGTTAATTGGAGGATTGATTGAGAGATTTTGTGGATTTCTGGAATACTTAATGGGATAGATATTCTTCGTGGGGATATGGGGGGAAAATTAATGGATGTTAAGTAGCCAGAATTAATGGAAGGCTATAATTTTGAGTGGCTTTTGAGAGCTGAAAAGTTTAAGTTTTAATTAAGATTGAATAGAGGAAATAAATGTGAAAGTAATTCTATAAATGAAAGTGGCTGAGGATTGCTAGAAAAAATGCTAAGGGTAGGATCCAGCTGAGGAAAAGAAAGATAGGGATGTTATGTATAGTTGTTGTAGTTAGTGTGAATAGGTGTTGAAGTTGTGAATGATATTAATATTGTTGAACAATTGCTGGCTATTTACTAGTATGTATTAAGTAGCAGGGTTAGTAATTTGTTAGTCCTAGTGTTTTTTGTTTTGTAAGGGTTTAGTTTGTTGTTTGTTGTAAAGTAGTTCTTTCTGTTCTGTTTGTGTTTTTTTTAGCTTGTTTCTTTCTTTTCTTTCTAGTTTGTTAATTAACTTTTAGTTTGTTTTCTTAGCTGTCCATTCTTTATTTCAAGCAATGTCCCAGTTAATAAAGCCACAATGCTTGCTCTAATGGGAAGGGTGTCTCAGGAAATTGGAAGGGGGAATCACGAAGTGTTGTTTTTGTTAGTTTTGGTTGGCACTTTGAAGCCGTATCATAAAATGGGTTGGTGATGGGAGTGCCTGTTGGTTGTGACCTGGGCTAGACAGGAGTCAATCTGTTCCTCTGGATACTACCTGCTTTTAAATAATTCTCTGAGGACGGCGCACTCCTTATAGAAAGTTTCATCCTAGTAATTATTCTACTCAGCCTTACAAATTTCCCCTTCACAATATTTTTCTTTGTGAAGGTGGGATGCTGGGTTCTGAAGTTCGATTAGTTTTTTCTGAACGTTTTTTTGTGGTGGATAGTTGAGTGGAAATAGTTCTGATCTTCGTTGAGGGAGAGTATATAGTTGCACTCATTTTAGTCAAGTGTGGCTTTATTTAACTTGTAAAAAATGTTGGCTTCTGAGAAAAATAAACTAATAAAGAAATTATGTAATGATTCAGACATTTTTGTAATGCTTGTAGCATATTTATATACATCAAATGATGCCAGAAAAGGTACCAAATATTATTTTTAGTGATAAGGACTTTAAGACTAAGGTAACATTTTTTAAAAGCTTATTACTTGCAGATAATATTTTAACTTTAACTAAAATTATAAATTCAACTATAATTATAGATAATATTTTAAAATAATTTACCATATTCTCTACACTTGAATTCAATGAAAACCAAATTGCTGCTACATTATGTAACTAATTATTTATTAAACAAAATATGCACATCCAGAGCAGCAACCACATAAATACCCTAAAACTATATGAACAATTGTCTAAACTAGAACCTCCATGGCATTGTGTTCTAATAAAGTAAATTTTGCTTGGACTCCTGCCAGTATTTTATATTCCTGCTGATTTAACAAATGCTACTTTCTTTCCTTTTGTGTTCTGGCTCACTAACTCTATTCCTGCTTACTATGACATACTTTTATTTTTTTCTTTCATTTTAACTTTTTTCTATTGATTACTAACTCTCTTTACTAGCATAACAAACTTCACTAGTCCTTCCAGATGTACTCTGTATCATTCACTTAGACAGTCTTAGAGTCTGTCCAGTCTCTCTCTTAAGTAAAACATCATCCACAGTCACGAGTTCTGTAAATCCTCTGCTGAGATTATTTTCTAGAGTTTCTCCTTTGTTCAACTGCTAACTAAATCCTTTTTTGCCCCTTTAATGAATCCTTAGGAATATTACATTTTAAAGCAATCTATAGTCTTCAGCTACAAGTTATTTAGCCATTATATCAAAACTTCAAAATATATATGTGGCTTTACATGAATCCATTAAGCAAGGTTTTGGATCCCTCAGTTAAAGGACATTTGGCTTTTTTGTTTGTTTTTTTGCCAAACATACCAGGAAGGATTTGTTGTATCAGTGTTTGCTCAGATCAGTATCTTACTTTGAAAAAGTCATATGTTAGCATTCAGATTTCCAGGAAACTTAGTGAGCCAATACAATATATTTTGCCACACCAAATGGATCATAGCATCAATGAATTGAGCAAATGATACACCAAAGGGCTGTTAGAATGGATATACTCAACTGAACAAATAGGACTTTGGTAAAGGCCATAGCTCTCAACCTTTCAGGTCCAAAATGAGGAACACTAGCCCTCATAATGTGGAACAAATGGGAAAAATGTGGAACACATACTAATAGCTTACTAACATCTTCAACTAGGAAGGTCATAGGATGGTTAAAATATGCTGATTTTACTTATAAAGAAGATCGTTTAATGAATTAATATGAATCATTTCTATTTACAATGGATTTCACTTGAAAAGATTCCTAACACTGAATGTGTTACAGACTCTTTCAATGTGGAACTTTGAGGAACTTCAGGGAACATTAACTTTTAAAGACCCCAAATGAGGTACGTCCCTCATAAAGAGGGACACTTGAAAGGTATAGTAAAGGCAATGCCTTAGAAACAAACCTTGATAGATTATAACAAAAAGATTTTTCTATTTAGTTTCTGCTTTGGATGTGCCTATGCAATATGATAACTAGATTTTCTGTAAATGCCATAATTATTGCTGTAGTAACTCTCAGGAAAAAAGGTTAAGAACTAAATCATAATAATCCACTGGAATGAGCCAGTTCTTATTATATTTCCTTTTAAAATGTGTTGTTTTTTCTTAGACTTCTTGTAGTATGAAAAAAATAGCAATAATAGCAAGTCTATGACAAAATGTGACAGGGATGGGTAGAAAACATGATGGCACTTTTTACTTTTTTCTGCTGTAGAATAGTTTTCTTTTACAATATGTGGAATGAAAAGCATGAATGCAGGTTACAAACTGTAACATACAATTGTTAATATTCAAGCATTTAAAATAATGAATTCTTATCAATGATACTCGTATGGAACATATGTTAATGTAGTTGCCTTGACAAGCTAAAAGTACAAACGAGTTTTCTGAAATGTGCTCACATCAAACCAATTTATACAGTTATAAAACAGTCAGAGTAATGTACATGCATATTTATATGACGATTTCAACAGCTAAAGAGATAGGAAGAGATACATTTTAATTCACGAAAGTCATATGAAGATAGGCACCTACTTTCATTCATATCAAAGCAGACATAACTGGATAACTTAGCGTTGCTTTACAATGGCAGACATAACTGGATAACTTAGCGTTGCTTTACAATGGCAGACATAACTGGATAACTTAGTGTTGCTTTACAAAGAAATTCTTCTTCAAATTATCTAGTTAATATTATGGTCTGTTTTAAGTGGATGAAAGAAAGATATATCTTGCTTTCATTGTTTCATAATACTATTATCTAGCCAGGTTAAGAAGGTACATGCTATGTTAAGAGGGTAGCATTTTCTCTGGGACAAAATTCCTAAGTACTATTTTATTGGTGCACAATTCTACATCAGTCTTCTAAATACTTTCACATATGCTTGTAATTAATAATTGAAATAGCTTCAGAGGGGGTGAAGTGCTGAACATTTACAAACTGTTTAAGGAGCACTCTGTCACACATACATACATCATCAACAGCAACTAAATGGTACTAGAAAAAAATGTCTTGAAGTCTTGTCAGGTAAAAAAGCAAAGTAGCTATATTTCCTCCCAGCTTGTCTACATTTATGTTCATATAATATTTAAAGAAATTGCTAATTTTGCAGAAAGGAAGGTTCCTTAAATAGGTGATATAATCACAAACACTTAAGATTCAAATTTTCCCTCTTGTCAGTAAGATGAATTCACTATGCAATGATTCATCATATATTTCCTTGTCAAGACAACCATCCTTTGTATATAAAAATTAAACAAAGGCCAATCTGTACCAGTTGTTGGCAGCTCTGGTGGATGTAAAAGATCCCATGGCACAAATCAAAAGACTAGGAGAAGTTCGCCAGTTCCCTGGCAAGTTTCCCCAAGTAATATGAATACCACCTTTGGTCTCTCCAGAAAAGAGGCCACTATCTTAGTGGTCCTAACCTGGTCAATAAAGGATAAAAAAAATGAAAAAAAAATAGCTGATGAAACCATGAACTACTGAAAATGAACTTGTTTTGTTGTATATTTTGGTGGTTGGCTTATATATTTACTTCAAGGTCAAGATCCATGTAATGAAGAAAGGTGTGTTTATAACCAACATATTTTTTATACATGTTTTTCGACTGCTGAACGCAAGAATATAAGGAAAGTATCTGCATGGTAGACTTCAGGGGGTTGACAAACTGAATCTTGACTGATTTTGTTTTTGAAAGTTTTATCCCTGGGATTTTAGTAATGATTCATCAAGACTTGACAAAAAGAATACTTACTGAATCATTACAGATGCTGATAACTGTATAATGCAACATGGTGTCCAGGTTTTGCACTAATATGGACTTTATAGATATAAGCAGTGATCAAGCTACATAAAAATAAATTGGAACTGATAAGACGCAATTATCACCCAACTTAATTGGTCAGTTTTAAACCTGCTTTTGCCAAGTTCCATAGAAAGGAAACATCCCACAGTATTGCGTAAATAATGGAATCATTAGCAAATTTGACCAAAATTAGGTATTGTAGAAGTAGTAATACCAATATCAGGGATAAAGTGTTAGAAGATGGTTAACCGATGACAAAAATTCCATTCATCTTCCAACAGCTTAGGCATTCAAAGGTATTGCTATAAAAAATAAACTCAAAACATGTATCAAATCACTTGCGACTGATAAGATGATTTTTCTGCTAAGTTACAAAAACAGGAAGTTATTTATTCCAAGGGATAGTTCTGACCTCTTGAAGCAAAATGTTAAGTTTGTCACTACAGCATTTGTGGGTCCTGAAACCAGCCATATAACCTTTTTTAAATGTTATAGTATGTTTGAATCACAAGTCGATGGACTTCAGGAAGAAGATAATGAACAGCTTATAGCCTATAATTTTTGGTTTAAACCTGAATCGACAGCTGACTGAACCAAACTAAATCTGTTTAATTAATTTTTATTCACTTTTGACCTTACACTATCGTAAAACAAATGTATTTACATATATTGATATTTTATCTTACATTTCGAAAAAACTTAAACTTTGATTTTAAGACAAAATGTTAATAAATGTAAATAGATTTCTTTTATAGATAATTTATAGTATTGAATTATATTTTTAAGAAAATTAATTCAAATTATTGTCATTTTAATTGAATGGGGTCATGTGATTAATTAGTGCCAGTATATAATTAATTTGAATCTGGAGATTTATTGTTCTGATGAAGACCAGCAAGGTCAAAAGTGCTTAACCGTTCATTAGATTTAGTTTGGATCAGTCAGTTGTCAGTAGTGTTTTTTTTTCTGTATTTTGTTCATATTTTACCTCTACGAACCAGAGACTCCAGTCAGTTTTTCATTGGTTTGTCCATCATAACAAATTAACTGCCTTTACTATAACTGGATGAGTAGTCTGCATTCTGTCTACTTGATATGCAAATATTTTTTATAACTCTTAATTGCTGGTCTATGTTCTTTTAGGGATAAACTCATTTCAGAAGAGCTCACATCATTGCTGGTTTATTTATTTATTGCTTTTGTTGAAAAGGTAATTCAATGGCACTGCAGTAGCCCCTTTTCATTGGAGGCTTGGGAAGAAAAGCTCTAGTAACAAAATTGGCAATTTTATACAGGACAGAAAAATGTAAAGCTTAAAGCTGCAATATTGACATAAAGTAACTGAAAGGCATCCATACTAGAAAAATGGCAATAGGTAAAATATAGAGTCATTGCATATTAATGCAGGACAATTTGGCATATATGATGAGGTTTAAAATGTCAAATTATATAGTTCATAGTTCATAGTTCATAGTTAGATACTAGGTTAATGACTACCAGGACCTTTATAAGCCTAGCCATGCAATCCAACTCAGTTGTGTCCCTATGTATCATGGGCATTTTTTAGTAGGAGGTGTGTTAGTTATGAAGTTTCTAGAGGTTATGTGGGGGTATATTAATTTGGGCATTACTATCTGCCTGTTTTTGTCAGATACATGGGGGCCAGTCTCAGGGTGAATTTCTAATTTCCCATCCATTGCTCAAGGTTACACTTAAATGGGGTTATGAATGGACTGTGCTTCACATGGATAGAGACTGTACTCCAGAACATGGTGATACTCTGAGACAAATATCTATCTTGCCTACAAGACACAATCAACATTTAAATACTTTGATCTAGTGGTTCTGATGCTGGTCATTTTGTGGATGTGCAAAATCCCTCCAGTGCTGGATCCGAGGATGCCTTGTATGCCAGGCATACATTGCCTCCTAGTAAACTGTAGTAAACAGAATATAGAGATAGGGTTTTAAGGTGATCTGTATAGGACAATGTGTTTAAGCCCTGGATTATCCTGGTAAGGAACCTTTGCAGGCATTCCAACTGTTTCATATGTCTGGTCAGGTGCATGCTGAAGGGGACATTACACTCTATAATGGGTCTGATAATGGCTGAATAAAGTGGCACTATAAATTCTTTGGACCTGGATGGCATGCCCTTACTTATAAGTTGGGCAAAATAGAATGATTTTGTTACTACCTTAGCCACATGTTGCTCAAAGGTCAGATTATTGTCTACACATGTTCTCAGATCCTTCACTTCTGGGTCAACTCTTAAGGGTGTCTTCTTGACGGAGTAATTAGTTTTGGTGGCAGTGTTTCCAAAGGCACTATAATGCAAATCTTGGCACTGAGTTTTATTCTTTATGTTGGCACAAGTCATTTGTCCATGTTAGACCCTCTTATAAGATATTTTTGTTATGGGGGAAAACTACAATAGCTCCCAATTTGCAGTCATCTGTGAACTGTGAAGGCCTTTGACATTACCCTTTACCTTCAAGAAATAGATGGCAAACAGGAGTGGTCCCTGCACGGAGCCCTGAGGTACCCCATTGGTGGCCAGTTTCTTAGTAGGGGTATCACGAGTCTTGACATGCTGGGTCCTGTCTGTTAGCCAGCTGGCAATCCAGGGAGTAAAATAAGGGATGATGCCCAGTTCAGTGAATTTTTCAATTATACCCAAGTGGGGTATGGTATCAAATGACTTACATGGGTCCAGATAAGCTGTATGCACTGTTTCCCTTCATCCATTACCTTGGTGACCTTCTCAAAGAAGTCCACCAGGTTTAGCAGATGCTCTTCCATTAATAGAGCGCAACTGGGTTGGGTCCAATATCTGAAGGTTGCATGTTTGTTGATCATTTTCGTAATTCATTCCATGGCTTTGCCATTAGACTTGTCAGACTAAAAGGGATGTAGTTTCCAGGCTCAGTTGATGGTCCACCCTTGTGAAGTGGGATAACCATTGCAGCACTCCAGTCTCATGGTACAAAGCCTAATTTGAGGCTATAGTTGACAAGTGACTTAAATGTTTCTGATAGGTCATGTTACCAGCTATTTAGAAGGCATCCTGGGATATTGCCAGAGCCCATCGAGGCTCTGTTTTGGCCTTAGTGAGTGCCACATTACATGTTCCCTGTTAATAATTGGAGGTGGGGTTATGCTAGTAGGTATTTCATGGAGGGCGGGGGGAGTGGGGGGGTGATGTTTGAGCTGAATTTGTCAGCCAGCAAATTTACTATCTCCCTTTGCTCAGTGAAGGTGGCACCATTAACCACCAGTTTGGCAAACTGACATGTGCTGCCTTTGAGGTTTCACACATAGCTGCAGAAGGTCTTATGATTGTCTCTAGCCTGTGAGGCTATCTTGACCTCACAATTGGCATTGTTGGACTTAATTAGAGGTATCCTATCATTATGGGAATTGCTCTTCCTGATTTTAGCCATGACTTTTTTCCTTTTTGTTATATACTCTATTAAGGTTAGGCTTCCACCAGTGTGGTTTGTTTTTAGAGTTTGTTTCGGGCTTTTTTCTTTTAAGTGTGGTAGCCCCTGCACAGCCATTTACATGATTTTACAGGGTCTCTATGAACAATTCCACATAGCTTGTTGGGAACTCTGGGCTGGAAGGAAAATTGAATTTTGATAAGCTATCACTTCATAGTGTGCAGTTTGCTTTGAAATAGGTCTTTGCTACAGGTTTTGCTGGGGTTACAGAGCAGATTTTTATTTCAAAGGAGATAGCTTTGTGGTCTGACCTCACCAGTGAGGATATGACACTGGAGGTGGTACAAGGCTCTCCCATATTGGTGAGTACCAGGTCCAGTATGTTTGAACCTCTAGTAGCTGTACACACTATCTGGCCTGGTATTTCCATTTATAAAGCCTAGAGCCATTTCTAGATGCATTTCTCTTCTCTCCTCTCCCGCTTCCGCTCTGAAAACAGGCTAGTACCTACCTAGTCCTGCTTTTAAACAAATAATAAAAAAAAAAAAAAAAAAAATAAAAAAAAAAATGTAAAATGTGTCTGTGTCTGTCTGTTTCTGTTGTGTCTGTTTCTAGTAGAGTAGTTAATAGTTAGATAGATGGTTTGTTTTGGTGGTTGGTTTGAGTGTGAGCAGTAGGTCTAGGTATCTAATATGGAATTAGAGGATTATAGGGGGGTGAGGTATGGTGATATAGTATTAGTCTATGGATATTTGCACATAGATAATTTCAATAGATGTTTCAGGGCATAATCCTGTTTAACTTCTAATGGTCTATATTCTCCAGAGTGAGGACAGCTTTGAGGGTGTGGAGCTTCTTGCTTAGGCTTCTTGCTTGAGCAGTAACACCTTCAGGTTTCTTTGGGTTTTATTTGCTATGTCGGTAAGTTTGACAATTTGATATTGCCTAAAAAAAGCTGTAAGGGAGTGAATTAGGTTTTAACCAATATTCAGAAACCTAGGGGAGAGAGGTGTAGACCATCATTTACAAAGCATCATGGTCTGTTAACCATATCTTCTCATGCTGACAGATATTGAATCCCCATGGAAAGACACCAGAAACTTAGCCAATTACTGAAGTCAGTCATCTTTTGTTTATAATCTGGCATTACTTTGGTGAAGGTATAATGCTGCTCAATGCAAGGCACATACCTGCTTGAGAACACATGTTCAGAGAGCTCAACAATGTCTCTCCTCTTCATAAAGTCCAGTGAAGTACATCTCAGGTCATTAACACCCATAGGGACTATGATATAGTTATACCAGTACCTCTGGTGTTGTGACTTGAGTGTGGGTGTAACATGGTGGATTCTGGCTCCAGATAAGCAACTATCCATTATATTCTCCTTCTTCAATCTGGTGAGTGGGGCAGCTGTGTGCCTTACAATGGCCTGTATTTGGATGGGCTACAGTATGTCATTGACTGGGTTATACTGACATTTCCTTGGGTGGTCCCTGGAGTCTGTCACTACACTAGGTTAGATTGTGGTAAAGTTTAGCAGCGCTAAGCTTATCTGTGCACAGTGGCTTTGGTTTAACCATACTAAGCTACAGATTTTAGTTGTAAGGATCATAGGATCATATGAAATTACCAGGCTATTGGCCTGAGGCCCTTACAAGCCTAGCCAAGAATTTAGCCCATGTTCCAACAAGTCAACACCCTATTCCACTGTCCAGCATGGACACAGGTGGAATCCCAGGAGTTTATTTTCTGTTCCCTATCCAGTTATCCAGATTGCACTTAAAAAGTTTTAATGAGGTACTCTGCTTTATGTGAAGAAGGAGTCTATTCCACAAAAGTGGGAGTCTCTGGGATACAAATCTGTCCTATAAACAAATTCTATTGATGTCACAGACCAGGCTGAGGTTGCATTGCAAGTTACTTCAGTGGAGCTTGACTTGCAGATATGCAGCAGTCCCATCAGGGTGGGGTCTGAGATTGCTTTGTATACCAGACAGAGGTCACCTCTGAGGAGTCTGTAGGAGACTGAGTAGAGGGACAGGGCTTTTACTTTTAGCCTATCTGTGTAGGGTAGATGTTTGAGGTGGCCCTGAATTCTCCAGATGAGGAACCTCTGTGGTCTCTCTAGCTGCTGCATGTGCTTTGTGAGGTACATGCCGAAAGGGGCATTGTACTCAATAATGGGTCTTATAAGGGAAGAATACAGGAATGTTATGACCACCTTATTTCTGAATGAGATACCCATACTTATGAGGTGGGCCATGTAGAAAGCTTTCCATACAATGGAGGCAATATTATGGTCAAAAGTCAGTTTGCTGTCAACCTGGGTGCCCAAGTCCCTCACGCCTGATTATGTACTTAGTGCTTTGTTATCAATGTGATAATTTGTGGGGATGTAACTCTCCCCAAAAGGGATGATGATCCATTTTTTGGCATTCAGTTTGAGGACAAGTTTCTGGCACCAGTCATTTGTTTGGGTGAGACCCTGTTGGAGGATGTCCACATCACTAGGGGAATGGATGACAGCACCCAGCTTGCAGTCATCTGCAAACTTGGTCAGCCATAGCCCACTAGATTTGGTCTGCACCTCTGAGAAGTATATACCAAACAGCAGAGGCCCCAAAACCGATCCCTAGGTTACACTGCTTTTACAGGTCTACTATTTGTGGTGGCTTCCCCTATTTTGACTAGGTGGGTTCTATCAGTGAGCCAGTTTGCTACTCATCTGGTAGCATATGGATTGATGCCTAGTTGAGAGACTTCATCTATTATACCTGAGTGGAGAATAGTATCGAAGACCTTGGCCAGGTTAAGGTAGGTGGTGTGCACCGTCTTCCCTGTGTCTATGGCCTTGGTGATTGTCTCAAAGAAGTCGACCAAATTTAACAGGCATGACCTTCCTTGACAAAACCAAACTGTGTGGGATCAAGTGTCTGGAGGTTGCCAATGTCCTTGTTAATGAGGTCCATGACAATCTACTCCATGGCCTTGCTGATCAGGCTAGTTAGGCTGATGAGTCTATAATTTCCTGGATCAGTGGATGCTCCACCTTTGTGCAAAGGATGACAGTAGCTGTCCTCCACTCGACTGGGATGAAGCCAGTACTCAGGCTTTTGGAGGAATAGGGTGCCTAATGGTGCTGCAAGTTCCTGCCTGCATTCATGTTTCACAGCTATCTAACTGGCCACCAGGAATCAGTTGTCTGGCATAATGACCTATCTCCTCGACTTCCTGTAACACTCAGTGTTCCCCAAGGCTCCATCCTTGGTCCCCTACTATTCTCACTCTTCACCAATGATCTATTCACAGCCACAAAACATGCTTCTCTTATACATAGTTTCATAGTTTCATAGTAGTGTACTAGGCTATCTGCCCTGGGGCACTTACAAGCCTAGCCAACAATGATGGCTTACGCCACCTCAGATACATTAGTGCCTTCTAGTAGTGAAGTAGTGGACCCCATGGGACCCCATTATATATAATACTCTAGTCTCTCTAGACAGTGAGGTGACTCCCAGGGTAACTTACAGATCTCCCATCCACATGCATCGGAGCCTTTTCTTGAACAGAACAGTGCCAATGAAGGGCTCTCCAGAGTACGGGTAACCTTTGTTCATTCGGGGGTAACCCTCTGTTCTGTGTTATGTTTATCCTTGCAGAGTTTTTCATTCATATTTTGAAGGCTCTGGTGGATCTGGATTTTTCTGGAGCTCTGTGGGATCTGGATCTGATCAGACATGGCTGGATATGTTGGCCGGGGTTGTTAGGCATCAATAGGCTCAGAGCACCACTGAGCACCAGCAGTATCATCGCAGCTGCTGGAGGAGATACAGAGCATCTTTCAAAGCTGGATAATTGAGATGTTTGATGACCATTTGCTGATGTGTTGTTGGTGTTTTCCAGTTGTTGCATGTGGCGGTGAAGCATGTCCCAAATGAGGGAGAGTGAGAATAGAGGTAAATACAATGGGCTTGATATAGAGGAAGAATGAGATCATTGATGAGATGAGAGAATGACATGAGTAGAATGTGGCAACACAGATGTGGGCGGCAATGACTTTGTCTGAGTATACAGATGACTCCACCCTCATCTGCTCAGCCCCAACTATACCTGAACTTCACAAGATCACACAGGAAGCCTTTTCATCTGTAGAAAACCGGCTATCTAATGCCATTATTACTCAACCCGAGCAAGACTAAACTCCTTATCTTCCAACCCACTAAAACTAACCCAATTATCCCCCACTTTAATATTCTAGCCAATACCATCATCTCCCCAACAGAGCACACTAAACTACTTGGTGTTGAAATAATAATCTTAGATTTGACACTCACATTTCTCTTACCATAAAAAAGGTTCACAAAAAATAGGTGCATTGTACAGAAACAAACAATTCCTCACCAAGACAGCCAGAATTTCTGCTGCCAATTCCCACCTAATCTCCACTTTACTCTACACCTCTCCTATACTTAACTACCTTAGACAAACAGACCTAAACAAGCTCAAAGCTTGCTACAATAAAATTGCTAAGTTTTCCACTGGTGCATCTTATCGCAGCCACCACTGTATCTCACTTAGAGAACTTCACTGACTTGAACTCCCACAACTTCTTCACCTGAATTAACTCTCCCTTGCTCACAAGTTAGCAAACTATCCACTTAAAGTCCCATCCATTCAAAACCTTCTCCAGCCCTACTGCTCCACTAGACCTCTATGCTCCAGCAGCAAAAATCTACTTCTAGTGACCAAACCCAAGAACTCAGCAGGAGAAACATTATTCTCCTGCATCATATCCAGTTTATGGAACAATCCCCACCCCTCTATAACCACACCACCTTCTTGCAATCATTTCAAGACTGCACTAAAAACTCACTTAAAAAGTCTCTGGTTATATCCATGCATAAATCCCAACTAGTAACCCTCCTTTTACCTCCCCTTCCTCTCCCATCCACTAGCCACCCTGCCTCACACCATATAATCATTGCATTCCTTCCTCTGCAGACTCTGGCTCACCCTTTACCCTCCCCTTCCATCCTCACTCAATCTCTCAGACCTCTTATAACATGCTTAACTACCTCACTTCATCTCAACTCCAAATACATATCCAACTGAATTACACCTACCTTCCTCTCACTACCACATATACTACTCACTCAGTCTCCACTCTTACTCCTCTGTCTTCCCCTTCCATCCCATTAGCCCTTCTAGCTTGTTCCACCTTCGTGTGGAGCTTCTGCTTTATACCTGCTTGAGTTTGGTGCAATATTTGTATATAAGATTTAAGTATAGCAGTTTAGAACAGTATCTGTTTGAGCTTAGTACTATCTGTAAATACATCCTACCTTTATTCCTAGCCTTTAGCTAGATATTGGTATATCTGTTTCATTACTATGTTTCATATTGTAGGGTGGCCACGGTGGTACAGCGGTTAGTGTTGCCGCCTCACAGCAAGAAGTTCTCTGGTTCAATCCTCGGCTGAGGTGCCTTCTGTGCGGAGGCTGTGTGAGTTTCCTCCGGGTGCTCCGGTTTCCTCCCACATCCCAAAGACATGCTGTAGATGGACTGGACACTCTAAATTGGCCCTAGGTGTGAGTGCATGCATGTATGTACCTTCTGTGGAAGGTTGGGCACCAAGCTGTTAACTTGACGCTGTAAAACTCCACTGCCAATCATGAGCAGACAGTTGATCCGCTGTGGCAACCCCTAACTGGGAAAAGCCAGAAGAAGACTATGTTTCATATTGTATGTATAGCTAATGTTTGCTGCAGCATGTATTATTTGCTATTGTATATATATATATATATATATATATATATATATATTCAATTGTTCTTCATGTACTCTGCTGCTCATTTACTGTTCTCTGAAGCTTTTCTCTCTAGGCCTCCACTGACAATGGACCTGTGCCTGGTTGGAATTTCCTGGTAAACAAATGTAAATAAAATAAAAATAAATAAATAAATGTGGGATGCAGCCTGTGATGTTATTGGGTCCCATGGAGGCTGTATTACTTTGCCTTTGAGAGGGCAGTGATGACTTGATCTCTAGAGATAAGGGGAGGGGGGAAGGTACTGGGGATGTCCTGTTTTACTGATGGGGGGCAGAGGAGTGATGTTTTCACTGATCCTGTCTGCTAGCAAGTTGACTATTTCTACAGGGTTTGTGTATGTGATTTCCATGACCACCAGTTCTGAGCAGATCTGGGTGCATCCCTTGAGACTACAGACATATGTGAAGAAAGCCTTATGATTGTCTTTAGTAGATGTGGCCAGTTTGGACTCGAAATTTGCTTTGGAGGATTTCACTAGTGCTCTTATTTGCTTTTTCAGGCTAAGGAGAGATTACTTCCAGTTAGACACCTGCTTCTTCTTGGTCCTGTACAGCATTTTTTTTCCTTTTATTATAGACTTTATTTATTGTAGAGGTCCACCATACAGGTTTACTCTTCCTTGAGGAGGAGGATTTCATCCTGTGTGGTATTCCTGATTCCATGCAGCTATATAAATGCTCATGTAGTACTTTGGTGTAAGTTTGGACATATCTACCAGTTCCTGTGGAGGGGGAGGGGGCTGTGAAGATGTTTATACCATCCCTCATTGTTTGTAATCAGCTTTGGAGAAGTTTTTTTTGTTTGCCCAGCTGGGAGGGGGGCTCTGGGGAGATGGTGGCTTTGAAAGTGACTGCTTTTTGGTCAGATCTTACCAGGGATGATGACACTGTAGGGATGCTTGCAGTGGTTACTCATGTTGGTTAATACCAAGTCCAAGATATTTTCACCTCTTGTGGGGGTATCAACCAACTGGTCCAAGGTGTTTGCATTGACAGAATCAAGGAATCTCTGGGCATTAGTGTTTTGGTATGAATATTTCTTCCATTCTATGGTTGGATTGTTAAAGTCACCCAGGAACAGGGTAAAGGGTTTAATCTTGATAGACTCAAAGAGGTCCAGATATGTGAAGTGGGCATCTTGAATCAGAATTGCAGGCCTGTAGTTAGCTATGATTTGAATAGGGGTCTTGTCAATTGTTAACTGCACCCTGGAGTATTTCCTGTGCATCATACTGTTTGACCAGCCTAGCGGTGTGAATGTCTTTTATATATATTACAACTCCACCTCCTTTTGTTTTGCTGCCCACGGTTTGAGGTCTGAATGAATGATAGAATGAGTAACCTGGTATGGTTGGGGTGCTCTCCACAGCTTTGAATCAGGTTTCTGTGACTGCACAAATGTCACCTTCTTCCAGGGTTAAGAATGGTTGCAATGAGTGCAGTCTCATGTTTAGACTCCTACCATTTAGCAGCATGACCTTTAATTAACGTTTTGATGAGATTTTCATGTTGGTAGTTTTGACCTCATGGCATTGCCTAAAAAAGGCACTATGAGGGAGGCAAGAGCCTTTACCAGGAGCCTGAAGCACAAGGGAGACAGATGAAGGCCATCTCTGGCAAAGCATCATGGCTTGTCAAGTCATGTCATCCCAGGTTGTCAGGTACTGGATCCCTTTGGAATGACACCAGAAACTAAGCCAATTGTTAAAGTCAATCATTTTCTGTTTGTATTGAGGCATCATTCTGGGTGATGGTAGAATGCTGCTTAAGATTAGGAACATACCTGAATGGGACACATACTCAGCAAGCTCAATCATGTCTCTCTTCATATAATCCAGGGAGGTATGTCCCAAGTCATTCCCTCCAACGTGGACTATGACAGAATCATAACAGTACATGTTGAGAGACTTGAGTGCATTGGTGATTAGGTGGATTCTGGCACCCAACAAACAACTAACTGTGACTTTCTCCTTATCCAGTTTGGTGAGGGGTACATCTGTTTGTCTCACAATGGAGTCTTCTATGACTAATATGTTGGCTTTATGTTTAGGCCGTAGTGGCAGTGAGACACAGGTGTGTGGACTATGTGTGGTGTGTGGTATGGTGGGCAGTAAAGGCTGCATGTGTTTATGCCTCAGAGGTCTCTTTTGTTTGGGTATGCTTTTGTTGAGGACCTCCGCATATGTGGGGGTATGTTGTGTAGGTGTGGATGGTGCTTGAGATGTGATGTTCATGTTGCCACCTTCTCAGTGCCAGATAAACTGGTTTGTGGGGGAGAGAGCAATGACACTACGTGCTTGATGTAATTGCATCACTCATAAATTGTGTTCCTAGGTGGTAGTACTAGAGGGTTGTCTGTGTACATGAGACAGTTGCTACACTGTCTCAGGATGCTCATATTGACCAGATGGGCAGGAGAAAATGTAGGAAATTGTTATTCCATATTTGTCAGAAACTGAAAGAGCTTAGAGGGTAAAGGGAGGAAGGTCTAAGAGTAGTACTACTAGATGATAACACAAGTGCGACTAAGTGAAAGCTTTTAGCTGGAATACCTCAAAAAGGGTTAAAAACCATGCAGCTGAAGCTCTGGATGCAGCAGACATGTATCTAGCCTATGCTACTCAATTTTAAGGTTAAGAAGTCGGTAAGAAAAAACTCACAATGAAGCACAGATTAATCATAGTAAAAAGAATAGAACTTGTAGTTTGTAAAGTTATAGTTAAACAGCAACAAAATGCAGTAAAATGCAGTTAAATAGTAATGAATTGCAGTAGATAGTAATGAAATATAGTTAATCAGTAGATTACTTTGAAACAGTAGCTCACAATCACAACAGTAACTGCACAAATAAACAGTGATTCAGTAGAATACTGTCATCAGTCTAGTGAGGCTACCAACAAGCAGTAATAAATATGGCAAACTAAATGCAGTTGAACTCCTAAGCACAAGCAGCAAAATAAAGTAAAAAGAGGTACAGTAAGGGAAGATTTATAGATATTATGATGTAATAACAGTAAGAAAGATTGCTTGCAAGTGTAATGCAACAACAAAACTTAAACTACCATGATGAGGCAATTTCAAGTGTTAGGGGTCTTTAGAATGATTTAAAGACAACAACAAATGTAGAAAAATAAGGCAGTAGCACTCTAAACAGTTAACTGAAGTGCAATACAATAAAAAAAATCTCTCATCTACCAAGGATGAAGAAGAATTAATTCAGGACCCCTCATAGTGTAACTTGGGTATCAAGCAGATGGTAACTCTGTGAAAATGAGCAGGATCCAAATTGCTGTATGGGAGGTTTACTCAAGTGTAATACCAGTTTGCTGGGTGGGCACTTAGTATTATGGATATATGGAAAACAATGGGTGGGAAAGTACTTAATAGGTTATACAGACAACAGCAATAAAAGAAGGGATGGAGTGATTTTGGAAGTCAGATTACCATAAGAGGCAGAAGCCAGAGGCACAACCTTTTAAAACAACAACAAGAAAAGAATGAGAGGGTTATGGAAAATCTTCACACTGGAACCCTGTGCTTAGAATTTCAGAAACTTTTAGCTTAATGTCTTAGTGGGGAGGGGGGAGGGGGCAGACTCAAAGACTAGGGGGCAAACAGTAGCAAGGTAATCTGAAAGGCTCTGTAATGCAACTTTAGTCAACTGCAACTGTAAAAAGTATAGTCACTTCAAAGAATGGCACAAAATACACTGAACTGACTGATATAGCCAACATCCTGGCAGACAGGTTCAGTGCAAACTTGACCCCCCTCTCACCCCCAAAAGGGCCCATAACTATACCAGAAGAATGTAGTGCCCCTGAAATCACAGACACTCAGGTTAAAACAGCCCTCTCCAAAGCCAAAAACACAGCATCAATGGGACTGGACGGTGTCCCAGGCTGCGTCCTACATGAGCTCAAAGATGAACTAACCCCTCACCTAAACACAGTGTTTAAACTCAGCCTCTCCACAGGCTATGTGCCCACAGAGTAGCACACAGCAATGGTTATTCCACTCCACAAAAGTGGAGCCACAATGGACCCTGGGAACTATCGCCCTATAAGCCTGACTAGCTTGGTCTGCAAAGCTATGGAGTGCATCATCATGGATCTCATTAACAAAGACATTGGGAACCTCCAGACACTGGGCCCTACCCAGTTCAGCTTTAGTAAGGGCAGATCATGCCTCTTAAACCTGGTGGACTTTTTTGAGACAGTTACCAAAGCTATAGATGAAGGAAAGGTGGTCCACACAGCCTACCTAGATCTCGCAATGGGCTTCAACACCATTCCCCACTCAGGTATTATAGACAAGCTCACCAGCCTGAACATAAACCCCTACATCATGAGATGGTTTGCCAACTGGCTCATGAACAGAACCCACATGGTAAGAGCTGCGAGAGCTAGGTCTCACTCTAAACCGGTTATAAATGGCATGCCCCAGGGCTCAGTCCTCGGACCCCTCCTGTTCGGCATATCCTTTTCAGAGGTACAGGCAAGCACAGGAGGACTAGGGCTGACCAAGTTTGCAGACAACTGCAAACTAGGGGCAATAATTGACTTTCCGGTTGACACAGACATCCTCCAAAAGGGTCTCACTGAGACAGATACCTGGTGTCAAAACCATGGCCTCAAGCTAAATGCCAAAAAGTGCATAGTCATCCCCACTGGAAAAAACAAAGTACCCACAAACTACCACATAAGTGGTAGCCCCGTAAATACAGAAGACATAATAAGAAATCTGGGGACCCAAGTAGATAGTAACCTCTCCTTTGATAATCACATTGCCAAAGTGATTAGAAAATCCTTCTATGTGGCCCACCTAATCACAAAAGTGTTTGCATCCAGATCGAAAGAGGTCATTTGCCCCTCTACGCATTACTCATCAGACCCATCGTAGAGTACAATGCCGCATTTGGGATGTACCTTACAAGACAACTGCAACAACTGGAAAGACCACAGAAGTTCCTCACCAAGAGGATCACTGGCCTCAAGCAGATGTCCTATGCAGCTTTACTGAATCAGCTCCATCTGTACTCAGTTGCATACCGCCTAGTCAGAGGTGATCTCTGCCTGACATACAAGGCCATGTCCAACCCAGAATTGATGGGCATGCTCCACCTAAAGAAAACCATATACACTCGAGCCACATGCTCCAGGGATCTAAACCTCACCACAACAATAAATAGGACGTGCTGGAGGGATAGATTCCTGTCCCAGAGACTTCCCATGCTCTGGAACAAGATTCCAATCTACATTAGGCAGAGCTCCTCGCTAACCCTCTTCAAGAGAAACCTTGATGAGTGGATGGGAAACAGAAAGTTTACCCCAGGGATCACTTCAGTGACTTTGCTGGACAGAGGCACAGGGAACTAATCTAAGGAAGCGGTGAAAGCCAACACATTCTGGCTAGGCTTCTAAATGCCTTTGGGCAGATAGCCTAGTACCTACCTATGAACCTATAAACCTATATACATTTATAAACAGTAGTGAAGCACAAATCCTGGAGCAGAATTCAAAATACTGCCACTACTGCAAACCACCACAGATTAAGGCACCAATTTACTGGAATTCTGAGAACCCACTACAGATTAAGGCACCAGATTACTGAATATGACTTTATGTCAGTATATGCAGCTATAAATTATATTTAAACACAAACCCTAGAGCAGAATTCACAATACTGCCACTACTGCAAACCTACCACAGATGACAACATGCAGAAATGTCCCAGTAATGATGTAATACATAACTAAATGGGATTCAAATCTGGCAGCATATCACAGTTCTGTCACAACTGTGAAAGAAGCTACAAAACTGTCTGGACTGGTTAATGATATAAAAATACATTTTACATATAATTTCACTTATGGAAATAGAAATGTAGTTTAATTTGTAAATGATGCTGATGTCTTGCAGTAATACACAATTTTTACAAAGCTGTAAATGATGCTACAAGACTTGAGGTACAAGACTAAGGTTCCAGAACAAAGTAAAACATTGCAAACAGATAAATGGAGAAAAAGCAGAGAGGTACAAAAAAGTATTACCAGATAGGTCACTGTAAGTGAAACTTAAAATATATAGACAGAATTTAAATGAAAAGCTTTTTTTCTTCTCTTTTGATAAAAATATTGTATCTCACACCTCTCAGAGTCTTGAACAAAAGATAACTTTGCATTTTAGATGATTTCAGACAATTTTGATTCTGGGTAGGAGAAATAGGAGAGGTGGTGTGGGAGATATGAGTAGAAAGCAGACAGGATGAGAGAAGAGTATAAATCAGAGAGCAGGAGGACAGATGAATAATGTATACAATTTGTTAGCTGATACAGAGAAAAAGAAAGGTATACAAGTTAAGAAAGATGTTAAGAAAGCAACGAGTGTGGATTGCAATTTTGCTGGAGGGAAAAAACGTGTCAGGTGGTATGTGAAGAGACAATAAAAGTTGCAGTAAGGGCAAAAGGATGGAAGACAGTAAGAAATTTTACACAGAAAATTTGCTTTGTTGACATGAATACTGGTAATGGAGGTGTGTCAGGGCCAGAGTAGTCTAGCCTGGGGGATTATTTTACGTTTTTAAAATTGATTGTTTTGTAACATATTAATTATATGTCACCTGAATAGGAGATACACAGAGAATAATTGAAGCTTATTAATTTGTTGGTATAGCATAAATTCATTACCTAATATGCTTTCCTTGAGAAACACCTCTCAACCATTTCAAATGTTTTGAAATCAACTTTGAATGTTATTATAAAATGACATATCTCAAAGGAGATGACCACAGTCGACATAGGACTGGTGCACTACTAACTGAAGCAGCATTAAACATTGCTCCAGTTATGCTGTAATAGAAACACTGTGAAGAAAAGACCAGATCATTAATTCTATATATTTCCTTTTCTTTGCAGCATCTGACTGTACCAAGAATGATGCCACTAGTACCAACATAATACAGTCTATTATTGTTTCCATAATACATTATTGCATATTTCTTTGCTTTAGCCTTTACAGCATTTTTTACTGACCATAAATATATTTTTCTGTGTTCACCTGGAAATCAAGTTATTCTTCTAATGGAGTGTCAAAAGCTCCAGATTTGCTTTCATCATAAGTGATAATGGACCACATTTTGTAGGCATCTGTGAAAGAAGGCAAAGAGATTTTTAATAGGACATGATCCAGAATGAATCCTTGAGGACTAAAAGTATAGTTAAGGCATAGGAAATAATGATTAGTCTACACTGAGAAACTCTACTGACTGTTGATGATACAAAAGCAAACAAATGAGTTGATATGAAGATTACTGAAAATTTGATTTGTGGTTGGTTGAGAATGCTACTAAAAGTTTTCAACACGTACCCCTTGTAATTTTGAGGACTTCAGTTTTATCCTCACAATTACAGGACATATTTATTATGAATATATTTGATAAATACAGGGTTAATGACATCAGAATATCTCATCTGTTCTGAGATAAATTTACTTTTGACGTATTAGATATAAATATCAAGGTTGTATGTAATGCAAGGAGGGGCTTGCCCTATTTATTAACACTTTAAAAGTATAAAATGAGATACCCTAGTCTGCCATTTAAATGTTCCACTGAAAACCTGCTTTTTCTTTTTTTTTTACAGTTGCATCTTTTGTAATATTGGGTATTTCATTTTTACTAGGAATTCAACTTCATCAGGTCACTCACTGAGTTAGTTCAGAGATCTCTACCAAGAAAATGGATAGGAAGCATAACATGACTGACTTTTTCAGAACGTCTGACTGTGATGGATGTAAGGCTACTAGATCTACAGCTGGCTATCAAATAACCTTTCCCTCACTTATCAGATGGAATTCTGCTGGATTATTTTCAGAAAAGTTGCACTATATTAATAGACATTTTTTTCTAAAACAGAAATGGAATGGTAAGTACCACACAATAGAAGGCACATTAGCCAGAGTACTGGAATATTGCCAGGACAAGAGCTAGAATTTGTCTTGAAGACTGTAAAGAAATGTGAGCAATACTACTAGACTAACAGTCATACATTGGTTGGAAGAAATTGCTAGACTATCTGGATCTAAAGCTGCCAAGGACTGGTATGAATTCAGGAGGACTTCACTGCACATTTCATTAACAAATGCCATATCACCTTTAAGGTGATCATAAATGTGACTATTATATTTTTAGAGCTTCCTTCTTAGCAGTATGCATAAGACGTTGCTGCAAACATGCATAATCAATGACTTCTCATACCATGCATCTAATAGGCCTTGTCATGTGAGACAGAATCAATACTGAATCTGGTTAAGGTGGTGTAGATGTTTTCTTTTTGCATGCTGCTTCTGGATTCTGAAATTCCACCAAACATTTTTTAGAATAATATTTGGATTATTTGATTAAAGGTATCATACATTTAGTAATTAGAGTACATAGTTTATAGCAGAAGGAGGATCAGCATTTTCCTGTATCCTTGTATACTATTTCTTGAAGCAAGTCCAATTTCTTCAATTTGTCATTAATAGTACTATCACTGGTATTCATTAATTTTATGTAGAAATATTATTACAACAGATAACCTCCTCAGAATGTAAATATGAGTAGAGAAATGTAATGGAATTACAAGTTCAACTTCTAATCTATATAGGCTATGGTGTGCAAATGTACTATCTGTTGTGTGTGTCCCATTTGTTCAGAAGTTGCCTATCTGATTGTAGCTATACTGCATTATGTTACTCAGAAGTTTGACTTTTGACTTTCTAGAGAATATGAAAGTTGCCCAATTTGCATATGAAAAATTGAGTGCACCCACCAAAAGTGTTGTAAAGACCTGCAAATAATTTATGAAAGTGATAGTGAATTTTTTATTCTCTCCAGATGGCAGACTTATACAACTGGCATCTCTGCTTCAGCACTACTATACTGTAGTGAGAAAGCTGATCTATCCTTGAAATATAAAGCATGGCAAGTCCACTATATCCCAGCTCTATAATAACTTAAATCTTTAGGAATACCAATTGTTTACTAGGTGTACACCATGTCTGCAATATGTTTAATTGCTAGTGAAGTGTTAACATTTTATGAACTTGTTGTGGATTCAGGTGGCCCAGTTTTATTATTTGAGTTTCTTGCATTGTTAATTAAGATTTATGACTTTTTTTATTTTCTAAGTTAGTGTCAATGAAGGTGTGGGGAACCAAAACAAAGTTTATCAACCTGGTTAGCCTTGAAGCCATAATCATACTGCATAGTGGTTGAAATGTAAGCCTTTAGGTCGAAATAACTTTACCTACCATGCCTACCACATTGATATGATGGGAAACCTTTCATTAAATGTATAATGCCACATCCAAATAAGCAGGACTGTCTTCATTCACTGCTGACAGTGACATTTAAGGGAGATGCCCATCATACTATCTTAGATTTTCCTTGCCTTTGCAAGTCTCATAATATTTATGAATTTACTTTTGTTAACTAGATTAAGTACACTGATCTGGTGACTCTTTTCTGTCATGACTCAGCCCATTTGGCAGGAGGCTGCTGTCATTATTATTGTTATTAACCTATCTATTGACTGAGATATGCCTACTGCACTCCGATTTCTCTTAGGTTCATAGGTTCATAGTGTGTACTAGGCTAATGGCCCTGGGGGCTTCACAAGCCTAGCCATAGGATTACCCTTGCATAGTGCCACCTGACCTTCATTTCCAGTGCCTCTTTCAACTAGAGCCACTGGAGTTATCCCCAAGGTGAATTTTCTGTTTCCCATCCACTTGTCAAGATTTCTCTTGAAGAGGGTCAGCGAGGTGCTCTGCTTGACAAGGATGGGAAGTCTGTTCCATAGCATGGGCAGTCTCTGGGTTATGAATCTGTCCCTCCAGCATGTTCTGTTAATTGTGGTAATGAGGTTGAGCTCTCGGGAGCATGTGGCATGGAGCGATTGGGATTTCTTTAGATGTAGCATTGCTAACAGAGCTGGATCAGACATGGCTTTGTAAGTCAAGCAGAGATCACATCTAAGTAGGCGATATGAGACAGAGAATAGTTGAAGTTTTTTGAGTCTGTCCATATACAAGTGTTTAAGACCTAGGATCCTCTTTGTGAGGTACTTTTGTGATCTCTCCAGTTGTTGCAGGTGTCTAGTGAGGTACATGCCAAATGGGGCATTGTACTCAATGATTGGCCTAATGAGGGAAGAGTAGAAGGAGACAATGACCTCTTTCTTCCTGGATGCAAAACCCTTAGTAAAGAGATGTGCCACATAGAAGGACTTTCTGACCACAGTGGCAATCTGGTGATCAAAAGAGAGATTGCTGTCAACTTGTTTTCCCAGATCTCTTATAATGCCTTCTGTGTTCAGTAGACTGCCATCAATGTGGCAATTCATGGGAATCAGGTTTTTCCCAAAGCGGATGACAACACATTTTTTGGTATTGAGCTTAAGGCCATGGTTCTGACACCAGTTGTTGGTCTCAGTGAGGCCATTCTGTAGGATGTCAGTATCACTTGGGGAGTTAATAATAGCTCCCAGTTTGCAATCGTCTGCAAACTTTGTCAGCCAAAGTCCTTTTGTGTTGGCCTGGACTTCAGAGAAGTAGATACCAAACAGAAGAGGACACAGAACTGAACCCTGTAGGACTCCATTTGTGACTAGTCAGCAGTCTGACTTGGAGTCAGCTACTTTCACACTGTGGGTTCTATCTGTAAGCCAGTTTGCAACCCACATAGTGATATAGGGGTTGATGCCAAGCTTAGTAAGTTTTTCTATGATTCCAGAGTGGGGAATGGTATCAAAAGCCTTGGCCAGATCAAGGTAGACTGTATGAATCACCTTGCCGTCATCCACAGCTCTGGTGACTGGCTCAAAGAAGTCGACCAAGTTGAGCAGGCATGATCTACCCTTCACAAAACCAAACTGTGCGGGATCCAGAGTTTGGAGATTCCCTATATCTTTGTTTATTAGGTCCATGATGATGCGTTACATAGCTTTGCATATCAGACTTGGCAGGCTAATGGGGCGATAGTTCCCAGGGTCTGTAGTCACTCCTCCTTTGTGAAGAGGGATGACTGTAGCAGTGTGCCATTTTGGTAGGGACAAAGCCTAAGGTAAGGCTGTGACTGAACAGGGCACACAGGTGAGGTGCCAATTCACTCTGTAGTTCATGTAGAACACAACCGGAGATATTGTCAGGTCCCATAGAAGTTGTATTCTTGGCCTTGGACAGAGCTGTTTTAACCTGTGCAGCAGTAATACTGGGTGCCTGGCAATCTACTGGTATTGTGATTGGTCCTTTGTGTGTGTGGGGGGGTAAAGTTGGCCCTGAATCTGTCGGCCAGTATACTGGCAATATCTGTTGGCTCAGTATAGAAGTACCATTGTACAGTAGCTCAGAGCAAATCTGGGTATTGCCGTGAAGATTCTTTACAACACTATAGAAGGTCTTGTGGTTGTCTTTACTATCTGCTGCAATTCTGTTTTCATAGCTAGCTTTAGAGGATTTGATGAGGGATCTCAAATTTTTGTTGAGGCTGATAATGGAGTTTTTCCAGTCTTGGGACTTCACCTTATTCTGCATCAATTTCCTCGTTCTGTTGTAGAGTTTGTAGAGTTTGTTTATGTCAAGGGAGACCTAAGGGCACTGTCTGGTTAACTGACATGCTCAGAGACACACAGCTGACACTCAAAGGTAGAGGAATTAAACTCTGTAACCTGAGTACAGGAAGATGCTAATTAATAGCTCAGAGCTTTAGGCCTCCACACTAATTCCCACAAAACTGCCAACTAAATTACAACTTAAAACATCCAAGCATGTGAGACTCATGAGCTGAAGTTAGTTTACCAAAACAGTTAGCACTTGCATTAATTATTACATGGTCATAGTTCATTTCATGTGACTGTAGTTTGATTACTGTAACTTTGATAATGAATAAATTGAAGCCATTTGGAACGAAAGTTTAAAAGTAATTTGTTCTTAGTAGCAGATGATTAGCACAATTAATCATACTGCCACAAAAGGCAAGCTTTCCAATTTCTCAATAACAGGAGCAGGAGTGGTAGGCTTGACTAAGTTCGAATGGTCAGATAATTGATCTTTTGAAGTGTACTTCATTTTTTATGAGGACTTAGACTGCCCACTAAAGACCTTTGTCACATTTTCTTCAGTTGCAGTGCTGTAATATTTCTCTCATTAAATGCAAGGTGTCCTTTAAAAGAAAATGACACAGATATGCTGGGTCACTGTTGCAAGAGATACCAAAATAAAAATGACAGCTATGTGAGACTTTTACTTTACTAACACTGTATAATGAGATGGATGAATTAAGACTATTCCTCCTACAAGTTTTATTTTAGGCAGCAAAATCAAGGCCAGCCTGACTATCAGTCTCTTATGTGGAATTCTTCCATTGCAGTAGGATTTTTTCAGATGTGCGTGTCATTGGGAGTTACGTTTATGTGATCTGAAGTATGAGACAAATGCTGCACTGCATTTATAAGAAGATTCCTGAGACAAAATGAATTAAAATTGTCCACTGGCCTGGTGCCAAAACAATTTCCTATACATTGGAAAAGATTAGCTAAGTAATGATTAAACAGTTTCAATGTGGTAGGATTGTAGGAGTGGATTCTATCAGGCTGAAAAAAGCTGAAAGCACTGTAAATGTTTGGGTGCTGTGATTGACATACTTTGTCAATGTTGTGTTGAATGCGGAAACACTACTTCTAGATTGAAAAACTGAGGTAATGGTCCCCCATTTTCAAAAATGGGGACAGAAGGTTAAGTTCTAGTTGTAGTGGGATCATACTCTTCAGTCTTTTTAGGAAAACATATGCCAGGTCATTGACCAGGAAATTCAATTCAATTGTCAAAAGTTCTGATTCTGAAAAAGCAGTGTAGATTCTGTCTTGTCATGGAACAAGGGATCAACACTGTCCTTGAACAGATATCAAAGGAGGTAAAGGAGTTAGTAGACAGTTTCAGATGTGGTTTGGATGGCTCCGCTACACATGATCAAGGTGAAATTGCTTTTGTGTCAATAAAACAAAAGGAAAACAGATGGAATCCATGACACTGAACACATTACTGCTGTGGTTTCTAAGTGTGCATCGGCAATGATTTCCTTGTTATGGGCAATTTCTCCATTCTGCAAGCTGATGTCAGCATGGAGTTGGTATATATAAATTCAGAGGGTGTGGGGATAAATAAGCTTTTCCCCCTTTTAAATTGGGTCATTTTCTTCTTCCATTTGGTACACTGATGCTTGGGATGAAATTGTTTCATAGTAGAACCAACATGGACATTATAGTGTATGTGATTATGCAGGTCAAATAAAAATCATTACAAATGTGAAATTTGTTTGTAGGGACAGATTTATTTGGGATGCATAATCAGTTGTTTATGTCATCTGTGGACCCTAATATCTATTTTATATTGGTGAAACTAAGAGAAAATTTAATTTTAGACTGCAGGAACACCTTAGGGACATTAATGTCTAGGTGCATTGCATTTCATGTTTGCTATTCCTCAAATGATAGATAATTGAAAGTTAGTATTTAAAAAATGTTTTGCTTTCACATAATAAGAATGTGATAAGATTGTTGCATTATAAGAAAGCTGTTTATAAAGTGGTTTAGCACTTTAAAACCTAAGGATTTGAACCAAAAGATTAATTGCCAATAAAAAGATTAGTTAATAATTCCATGAGGCTGTTGCTTTAGCTTTGTTTAACTAACTTTGACCAGTATGTTCAGATTCCTTGAAGGCCAGTAATGAGGCACTGTCAGAGTGTGATATTTTAATAAATGACCTGCTTATTACTTTACATATGTTTTCGCCTCTGTTGCTGAACCTCTTCAGTATCACTACAAGTACCTTCTCTTTGGACAGTTTAGATGATTGTCCATTTGTACTGAAGGAGTATACAAGTACAGAGAACTTTGAAGGACTTTTTGAATAAAGGTGAAGTAACTGCCAATTATAACTACAAACAATGCTCTAGATATTATTGAGAAATTATTTTTGATCGAAACAAGATAATGTCAGACGCCCCTTGCTTCATTACTTCCAAATATTTCTGTTGACTTGTCTGATAAGAGAAATAGCAGATACGTTTGAAAAAAATCCAGAAAATGCTTTTTTAACTCAATGTAATAACTTTAAAGAACTATACTGAGTTGCATAATATGACTTTTAATATTCCATTCTACACTATTAACTGATGGATATCCAAGAAAATTATTTAAACAACGCTGGGTATCAGCGAAGCATCACTGTGACTTCAATAGATACTTATAGAGAGCTACACCAATGAACATAACAAACTGGAATTTGAAACAGAATAAACTGAAATTTGAAATCTAACAACTGCACTTGGAACTAAAACAAAATGTGTCCAAACCTGAACTGAAAGCTACAGTAACAAAAAAAGAAAGAAAGAAAGAAAGAAAGAAAGATTAAGAATGAAATCAAAGACAGTGATCCAGAATTGCTAAAAAGGAAAACACAAGTGACAACATGAACTTAAGAATATCAGAGTAAGAGAGTCTTCCAGTGGAGGAAGATTAAAGCTTACACCAAGCAAGAGTCTTAGCATGCTCATCATGAAAGGACAAGATCTGACAGTAGGTTTCAGAGTTTAGTAGCTATTATTCTTCCTCTATTAATTCTTCTGGAGGACAGTTTACAATTTCTTTGCAATCAAGCAGACCAAAAAATCAAAATATTGTTCACCTGTAAGTTAATGCAGGAATATGAGAAGACAGGAAGAATTGTGACCTTATAATCAAGGAAGGAAGGAAGAGGGCTAACGACTTTCACGTGTCTAAACTAGCTAATGTAAAGTTATATTTTGCAACATGAATCTCAAAAAAACTGACTGCAGATATGTATACTGTTTTCCCTGCCCATGAGGGATATTGCAGCTAAAGCAGGTATGAATTTGTGATTACCCACTAATTTATTCAAGTTAACTCACAATAACGAAAAATACCTCACTAAAAATAAAAATAAAAATGGTCCAGGCCACCAATAAAAGCAAAAATTTTTATATAATTACACAGATTAGCGCTTTCGTCTTTATGTAAGACTTCTTCAGATAAAACAGCACAAGAGCTACACATAACTTATATAACTATCACAATTGACATTAATTAAAATTTAAAGCACCACACTCAAAACATTAACAGTAATAAAAATTGTACCAAAATCAAATGTATACATATGCATTTATATATATGATACAACATACTGGTACAGCAATACGCAAAAATACAAACAATGAGTGTTTTCCCCCCTTTTAACTAGTTTCTATAGGATTATATGTAAATAATCAAACTCTCACTGCTTTGGCTGTCAGCACTGGTTTGATACTCACATATACATTAAGACCGGGTGGAATATTAGCCTTCAACCTCAACTGCCATTTCAATTCCCTATTTAACAATGCATTTTTAATATCACCACCCCTAATATTATTCTTAACTACGTCTATAATGCCAAACTTAAAACCACAAAAAGATAGACAGGAGACCGGGTGCCTGAACAAGGCACTAGTGTCTTTCCCAGTCCATATGCCGTTACATTTAAGTAGCTTGAGAGAAGTATTCTGATCTATGTGGAGGGGAGACTAGTTCCACAGAATTGATATTCTCTGTGATACATACCTATCCCTCCAGCAAGTTCTTTTAACCTTGCAGAAGAGATTGAGAATACTTGAGCAGGTGTTTCTAATACCATGGACTTCTGAATGTGTAATAGGTCCATTAGAAAAGCAGGCTGCACAGGTTTTATTCGTGAGGTAGAGACTGAATCTCAGTAGCTTATATTGATACCATGAAGAGGCAAGGCTTTGAAATGGTTTGTGTGTTTTTTATGATTTGGGCCCTTGAAGTTTTTAGTGAGGAAGTGATGTGGTCATTCCAGCTGTGATAAGTGACATAAGATATACTGAAAGTGGCATTATACTCAATGATCAGCCTAATGCTTGCTGAATACAGAGAAACAATTATATCTATGTATCTGGCTGCCATGTGCTTCAAAATAAGCTGTGCAATGAAAAAGGACTTCCTAATGACAGTGTATAAGTTGTGATCAAAGGTCAGCTGCTTGTTAATATAGATTGCCTGATCTTGAGCTATGGGATCAGTTTCCACAGAGGTGTTGTCAATGTGGTAGTTACAAAGGGAGTCATGCTTCCCAAAGGATACAATTATACATTAGTTGGCATTTAGTTTAAGATCATAGTTTTGGCATCAACTATTTATTTGGGCAGGCCATCTTATAGAATCATGGTGTCCTCTGGAGAGTTTATAATCGCACTAAGTTTGCAGTCATCTACAAACTTGGATAGCCACAAACCCTTAACTTTAAATTTGACTTCCAAGAAGTAACCACCAAAGAGAAGTGGCCCAAGGACTGAACCCTGTGGCATTCCACTAGTCCTCTGGTGTTCTGTTTATGAGCCAATTTGCTATCTAGTGAGTTGCACAGAGATTAACATTTAGTAGGGAGAGTTTGTCTGTGTTCACTGATGCCTGATGGTGGGATGGTGTTGAATGCTTTTGTAAGGTCCAAATAGGCAGTATGCACTGATTTACTCTTGTTTATTGTCTATGTGACGTTTTTTGAATAAGTCAAACAGATTAAGTAGACAGAACTTGACGTTTATGAGTCTGGACTGGGTTTGGTCAAGAGTCTGTAAGTCACTTATATCCCTGTTTATTAGCTCCATGATGATCCTTTCCATAGCCTTGCAGATGTTATAGGTCAGGCTTAAGGGGTTGCAGTTGTCCTGGTCTGCTGTAGCACCACCTTTGTTTAGAGAAATTGCTGTTGCTGTCTTCTTTCATCAAGCACAAAAGCCTGTTTTAAGGCTATTGTTGAATGGTCTCAGCAGGGTGTCACACAAATAATGTTTTGGGATACCCAGTAGGCTGCCTGGTATGCTATCTGATCAACTAGACATAGTGTTCTTGGCCTTAAGTAATGCAATGAAAACTTTTACCTGGTAGATTTAATGGTGCTATTTGATCTGATAGTCTGAGAGGGGTGTGGGTGAAGTGTAAGCTGAATCTGACCACTTTTAGATTGACAATGTCCTCTTGGTCTGTTTATGTGGTATCATTTACTAATAGCACTGCACAATGTTGTGCATTTCTTCAGAGATTTCTAACATTGTTAAAAAAGACCTTGTATTTATCATTCATCTGGTTGACTATTTTTTATCTTGCATCAGACGTTGGTTGATTGTATCAGGATTCAGAGTTCCTTATTTAATTTACCAAAAGCATTTTTGACTTCATGAGATTTACATTTATTTTTGCATGTAATGAGTTTTTTGTTTGTTTTAGAGCCAGTTTACATTAATGTTGCATCATAGGGGTTATTTTTGAACTTTGGATTGTATGCAAGTATTTACATGTGTATAGAACTTGGAAAGAAAAAAATGCATAAGAAGTGGGATCCTTGAGATAGACGGGGTTTTTAATTTAGTCATGTCCTCATACAGCTTTAGTAGATTAGCCATTGCATACTGCCTTTATAATGAGGAATAGGAGGATGCTTCTAGGTTCAGTCTTAATAATGTGAATTTGACTGACTTGTGGTCTAATTGGTCTAAGGTGGGAGTTACAATAGGCGAGGAGTAGAGCTGTCCAATGTTGGTAAGGCAAGCCCAGCATTGTATCTCCATTGGTTAGGATGCCGACTAATGATCCTGGGAGTTTTACATGTTTGAAGATGTATAATTCTCAGAGTTCATGGTGGGTTAGTTGTAGTCTCCTAGGAGAATAGTGTTTGGCTTTAAACATAGGGACTCCATGTGGATTAGGTAGGATAAATGGGCCTTGGTGGACATAGAGGATGCCCTGCAGTTAGTTATGATGTGATAAAGAAATGTATTTATTGTGAGTTGGAAATGAAGGTGTCCAAGTCATTATTCTAATGCGTCTGGGAGGAAGACTGTTTGTATAATCATAATTTTTTAATATATATGCAATGCATTATTTTTATTTCAATGAAAATGTACTATTTTTGTTTTTTTTTTGCCAAAGGGGTGTCCATGCTGTCGATAATTTTATAGCAAACTTGTTAAATAACAGATACAATTTAAGTTTTTTTCTCACTCTCTCGGTAAGTCTGAGTATTCATATTAAGATTTAAAACTTGTTGGTGAAGAACAGTTTGCATGCCAATGGTTGCAATCCAGGGCATATAAACAAAGCTTTGCCCTATGCATAATACCTTACAGCAAGGAAAGCTTGTAGCAGATGGTTAGAGTTTTTAACAGGAGCAACAGATATTGCATAAATCATTTTATTTGAAGGAAATGACAGAACTGTAGTAGAAAAAAGCTTGAGAACTATTAACATTCTAGAGGTTTAGCATTGCTAATAAGTATATTGAAAGTAGTTTTATGAATTATGATTGGTTGAAGTCACTGGATGTTTAGTAAAAAGAATTGTATACATGGTCTTATTAAATGAAAGTTTTATTACGATGAAGATCCAGAAAAATAAACAGAAAAAATATTGCATGTACTGGTGCCACTCTGTGGCATTTTTAAATCTTTTTTTGTATTCATCGAATGGCACTTGCTATGTAAATTTTGAAAGAAATGAGTGTTAGAGTAAAACATGTAAAGGTGGTGAAGGATATGTAGCATAATCCTGAAATTTAGAGTGCTTTTTTGATAGGATTCACATCAAAAGAGGAAATAGACAAGGGTGCCTGCCTTCTCCTAGTATTTCCATTTTCAGCATGAAATTCATAACTATGGTGTTCAGAAGACATCGAAGACAGGAAGAGATGAACGAGAGCTCACTTTTTCTTCCTCTTTTCAAATGAATAAATATCAGTGGAGGATGACTGAGAGAAAATTGTTTAGAAAAGTGTTGAGTTTTCTTCATATTATCAGTGACAGGGAAAATAAAAGTTTTAGTGTGGTTTCACAAGACTCAGCACATGATGGGGTGAGGATACAAGGATTCACAGAGAAGCCAGGTTCTAAATATTTATGCTTACAGTCATGGTAATCTGTAAATGAGATTAGGGAAAGAACTATGGGAGGTAAAATGAAGACAGGTTTTGGGATGTTGGGAAGGGAAGGCTGTGACATTGTGGCACTGGTGAAGATGGCAAATGTAGTCTGAATGTTTAAATGATGATAGGCTCTAAAGTAATGTACTTGTTGAGACATATCCATTACCATATTAGAAACAAGGATGAAAGAGTTTCACAAGCAGAGTGAATTGTGTGGAGAGGTAGGTGTTGAAAATGAAAAACAGGCTGAACTGCAATAGCTGGATGTGACTGTGGCTTGTCTAATTTCAGCAGACAAACTAAATTTTCATTTCAAAATAGTTGCTTAGGACCTAAGAAGGTAACAGCATGCAGTGAACTGAATAAGTAAAACAGAATTTTGCTAACAGCCAAATGAATATTGGAAAATATATAATTTCCTGACTTACCCCATAAAGTTTTATATAAAAAAGAACATAATGAGGGGAATATTTTTGGAGATGTGGATAAAGGGCATGAATCCAGGGAATACTGAGGAGCTGTGTGGCGGAGACTGGCGACTCATGCGAAATTATTAAAGTGAAAAAGACACTTTTGTAATAAATACACTAGGGAGGACAAGTGGGTAATGCTAGAATAAGTTATGCAAAAGGTAGCTCATACTGACCTTGAGGACAAAATATGGATAAGGAAAGTACTATTCACATCTAAAGTAATTACGTAATAGAGGGATTGATAGGGTGGCAAGAATAAGAGGATAATGCAAATAGGAATGCGGGAATGGTGGAAGAAGAGGTCAACTAAAACACGGGGCTAGTTTTATAGAAAAGAAAGAGCAATATGCCATATCGCAGTAATAGTTAATCAGAAGTGTGAAATGACTAAAAATCATACATGGAGGGATGATGACTGTGTTGAGGCCATAACTTTATATGATTCACAGAAAAACAGCCGTTTAGAATGGTACATAACTGATGATATGAAGCCCAAAGATTATAGAAAGAAAAGAAGGATGAGACTCCTCTGATTGAATTGAGTAAGGTCGAGAATGTCTGCCATGATCTGTATGCTCTGGAAATGTGAACGGATTAGTCAGTTGTGGGGCAGGAGTGTAAAGTCATAGTGGTAAGAAGAGTGCAAACTCATGAATCTCTGTGTTTAATTATGTGAGCGAAAAAATTCAGAGATTAGACAGGGCATCACTGGACAAATGCTAAGACTGGCATCCTGGATAAGGAACTGGAATCTGAAAGGAACTAGGGAAGCAAGGAAAGACAGGAGCCATATTTCAGTGTCTGAGCGATTAATATTGTGACACTTCACAAAAAGAGGGCATTAGAATAAATGAGCCCATATATTCACAAAGCATTAGAATGAGTAAAGGCAAAATTCATACGTTATGAAATGTATGTGTCATAGGAGACTAAAAATGAGAAAATGCCATTTAGTGGCTTGTAGGTAAAGATGGTGTTGAAAAGTATCAGTGTCCTGCTGAGGCGGTTAAGGTTCTGTTACTGGCATATTGGATGTGTGCATCATTGGATGGGTGGATAAGGCAGTTTTCATAGAGGATAGAAGTAGCCTACATACTGGAAAGTGCAGGGCTAGCTTCACACAATTGGCAGCACTAAGTAACGAAAGTTTATTAAATATGGGCTACAAAATATTTATTTCCAGTTTTTAAATTATAGTGATTTTTTGCAATAACTTTTTTATAGAAATTATGCTAAGTTTAAAGTTTTTCTAGAAATACAGGATTCGCTTTATATATTCAGGCATGTACGCATGCTTCTGATTTGTTGAATTTTTTTTTTTTTTTTTATCAAAAAGTAACCGAAAGTATTTAAACAAAATATGGTAGCAATGAAGATGACGAGTCACTCCTTTTGTTATTCATATAAAATCATGAGAAGCCACTCTTACTGCTTTATACTTAAAAAGATTAAATCAGCATTTCTAAGTTACTCAGCAAGAGTGCTCATTTATTTGCTTGTTAGCCAGCTTGGGCTGGTCCAGAGGTCCTCTTAGCTATGACCCAGGAAAGTTCACATTGTCTGCCAGTTTAGGCTTCAAACATTTTTAGCATTGGCCTAGGAAATCTGGTCTTCTTAAACTCTGCTCGGTGATATCACCTGTAACTAACTGCCTGTGGTATCTGTGAAACATTTTCAAGGTGTACGTCATTCACCACCATCACTGAATCTATCCTTTAAAGTTAAATAAAGCATATAGCAACTAATGAAAGAAAGTATCTTACAAAATATGGAGTATATTTTCTAATACAAACCTTGTGAAAATACTATTTTCCATAACTATCTGCAGTATTTGACTTGCAAAGCAAAAATGTTATAAATGAAATAAAGATGAAAGTGATTTAGCATAAAAAATGACATATGCTATTTAATCTCCAGTGAGATTTGTACTAACACAATCATGTTATTTCCAAAGTTGAATGACACTTTTTCCATTCCTTTTTGAAAGTAGAAGCTGCATCCTAAATATTCACAAGACAACTGATTTCTGTAATCAAAGTGACTTTGAGTTAAAGACAAACATGCAGTAATTAAAGATGCTCTGCAATAAGTAGGACTGATTGAACTATCTACATGCAGATTATCTCAGAAACTGACCCTATCCTGCTCCCCTGCTTTTTTCTCTTTGATTAGGAGCATTATTGCAAGGTTATGGCATGCTCCCTTTTCTCATTTCATATGCAGATGCTGATTAATTATGACAAGTGTCAGCAAAGATGAAAATAGTAGAAAAAATGGTCAGTGATTACATTACATTAACAACAGTTTTAATTGAATGTCATTGGCAAGGCACTGCTGAGAGGCACAAAGTCAGTTAATGCACGTGGGTGGGATAATGCAGTTTGTAATCAGAGTCACACAAAGTCAGAAGGTTCCTTAGAGTTGAAGGGGTACTGAAATAGTGCCACAAATTATTTATAATTGGAATACAAGTATGGGTAATAGCTGTATATAAACTTGGTATTTACTTTACACACATAAAGACTCGCACTTACAGACACACACACATACACATACACACACACACACACACACGCACACACACACGCACACACGCACACGCACATATCTACTTTTGCCTTTTTTAATTTGTTGCTAATGCATTCTGTCTTTACTGCTTGGGGAATACTTGACAAAAAAGAAAGTGATTTCTAGTGTTTACTGCAAATTAAAAGGTCCACTGCTGACAAACTCCTCCTGAAAATAGTCCTTCTTGTGCTAATGTCAACTAAAGGGATTTAAATCACAAGGAACAGTGTAACACTTAGTTTCCCTAAATATTATTGAATTGCTAATTAGAAACACTTTATACCAGTATTTTTCCCGTGAAATATTGCTGTGCAGTAAATGATGATTATGAGCAACTTGAAGTCAATGGAATGGAGAAATATGTAGATAAGGAATAAATCATGCACTTGTGTTTTGGCCCTAAAATCTTTAATGACATTTTCAAAGGTAGTGACATTTTTGTGATGCAGTATTGTCTCCAGTGAAGAATTAGCAATGAATGCCATCAGAAAACGGACCATGGAGCATCATTACAACCATAATGCCATTAGCTCCATAGATGATTCTGATGTGATGAAAAATCACAAAGAAAAACAAATTAAAAAGGCAGCATTCATAGCTCTGACTTTGAAACTATGATGTCAGAAAGATACATGCAGACACATAGTTTACTGATACTGTTCGAGATGTTAAGCTTCACATATTTTGAGTAGATCTGAATTTCAAAGAAAATAATATTTTTCTACCACATATGCCATATTAACAGGGAAATATTGCTATATTTTGACTCCTCTTCTATGAAAACATCTACTTAAATATTATCTTCACATCACAGAATATAATCAAGAGAAGTCAGATAGTTAGAAGATAACCATCGAGAGAAATCATCCATATAAATAATTATAACCATTCAGAGATTTTCCTATTAGAGGACAGAAAGAAACCTGCAAGTACTGCTCAAAGAGTTGTACTAAATGGTACTGGTAACAGAACTAGAGTCCAAAGAGAAACACCAAGGGTATTTGTAGCTTTGTTGCCTTAATGAACTATCCTTTTGCATGACTAACATGAGATTGCCTACAGTTTATTCCTTAGTATGGTGAGAGGACGGGTGACTTAATGCTCTTGCAATCTCAGGACATGGCATAGAGGCAGCCCAGAGTTCATGGTAATAAAATAAAATGCAGGATGGTAAACAAATATGGCTCTAGTAGTGACCAAATGGATGCCATCAATGGCTGCTTATAATTCAATGAAATCCAAAATGAACTGTAATTAGCATACCATGCAGCACATGTGATCATGACTGCAGGATATTATCGAGTCCTTTTCAACAAGGATATAATCCCTCACTTTCCACTTACATTCTCTGAGAATCTATACCTACCCAGTCCAGTCCTCATAGGATAGTCGCTGAGTAGTATCACTTGTTCCCTGTACATTTTGTTACTTAAATGAATATGAGAACAATCCCATACACAATAGTATGTGTATTTACACTGGAAAGAGACACTGTTGAACATGAAACACTTACAAAACTGGAAGAAATAATATGGAATGACACACTAAACTGAAAAAAAAAATGAAACTATGAAAGTAAACAGTGTTTGCAATAAGAAGTAGGTGTTCCTAACAAAATTAGCCACATAACAATACTCAAGATGATATACACAAGTATAAAAAGGACTAGTCATACATAAACCAGAGCAGGTACAGCAGTAACACAAACATTTTAACAAATGCTACAGTATAAAAATTCAGTGAAGTGAAAGCTGGGCATGATTTCATTCTGGTGTAAATAATTTACTCATAGCAGCTAACATATTGTGGAAGGTAGATATTGTGGGGAAAGCCTAAATTGTTGGTATGATACATTTATAATAATGGAAATTCTTGTACACATTAACTCAAAATAATTATCAGCTCAATAAAGATGTTGATCTTTTTTAACAGTGTTAACAAGTATTTTAAAATATACACTTCTGAGTAATGTGATATTGCTATCGAGTTGTAATGAAAAGATAGCAAATGCTTTTCCCCTGTCTAATTTAAAGGGCAATAATTTGGAATGTCGCTGTATCAAATTTAAACAGAATAATTTAACAATTGCAATTCTTACAAAATTTGAAAGCAGATTAGCACTTTTCTTAATTTTTTAGTCACTCCTAATTTCTTTGATTGATAATATTACATTATTTTCTGTAATATGCTGCTGGCAAATATCTTCATAAGGTTATAGGTCTAGGCTAACAATCACTCAGGCCCTTAAAAGCTTAGCTATGCAACCCAGATGTGACCCACAAATTTGATTTATATTTGATTTACGGGGGGGGGGTGTGATTCAATGACTGCATCTGTCAATCAGAGACATAGGAGATGCAGTTCTGATTAGCCATCTATTGGTCCAAGCTGCACTTATATAGGGATAGGGAGAAACTCTGCTTCACAAGGATGGGGACCCTGTTCCAGAGAATGAGATTCTCTGAGAAGCATATCTGTCTCTCCATGTCCTATTTATGTTACAAGTAAATTAAGGTCTTTTAATTTAGCTATTCTGATGCTGTTTGTTTTGTGGATGCACAAATAATTTATCAAAATAAGGTCCAGGGATGCCTTGTATGTCAGAGAAAAGATCACCCCTCAGAAGTCTTTATGATACTGAGTAAAGAGACAGGGCTTTTAGGCAATCAGAGGAGGATGTTGTACTTACTCTCTATATTCTTTTTGTAAGGAACGTGGGCATTCCAGTTGCTGCATGTGTCAGATGAAGTACATAATGAAGGGAGCATTATACTCTATGATGGGCCTGATAAGGACCAAGTACAGTGGTATGATACCCTGTCTGGCCTTAGATGCCATGCCCTTGCTTATAAACTGAGCAACATAAAAACATTTTCTTACTACCTTGGACACATGTTGGTCGCTGGCTAGGTTACTATCTGCATGGGTTCGCAGAGCCCTGACTAGTGAATCAACTTTTAAAGGTGTTTTAAAAAGCCTTTGACATTGGCTTTGACATCCAAGAAGTAGATGTCAAAGAACAGTGGGCCTAGCACAGAACCCTGAGAAACTCCACTGGTGACCAGCCTCACCAGTTCTAACCTCCTGGGTCATATCAGTGAGCCAGCTAGCTATCCAGTGTGTTATAAAGGGATTTATACCCAGTTCTGTAAGTTTTTTAACAATGCCCAAGTGGGGTATTATATCAAATGCCTTAGCCAGACTGAGGTAGGCAGTATGCACAGTTTTCCCTCATCCATTGCCTTAGTAACCTTTTCAAAGACATCCACCAAATTCAGTAAGGATGACCTTCCTTTGACAAAGCGAAAGTGGGATGGATCCAGTGTCTGGAGATTTCCTATGCCCTTGTTGATAATTTCCACGATTATTCGTTAGATGTGTTTGGAAATAAGACTAATCAGATTAATGAGTCTGTAGTTTCCCAGATATGTTGAAGGTCCTCCCTTATAAAGGGGGATAACCATTGCAGTCCTCCATTCACATGGCACAAAGCCTGTATTAAGGCTATTGTTAAATAATGACTCCAAGAGTCCTGATAAGTCATATTTTACACTATTCAGGAAGCATCCTGGGATGTTATCAGGTCCCATTGGGGTTATGTCCTTAGCTTTAGTGAGTGCAGCTAGTACATTCTCACTACTTAAAGTTGGAGGGGTTAAGTTTGAGGGTATTATTGGGGGGACAGTTGGGGGCAAAGCAAAAAGGGGTGAAGTTGGAACTGAAGTTGTCTGCTAACAGGTTTGCTATATCACCAGGATTAGTGAATGTGGCACCATTAGCCACCAGTTCAGCACATTGCAGTGTGGTTGTCTTAAGGATTCTGATATAGTTGTAGAAGGCTTTATGGTTATCTTTCATCTGTGAGAATATCTTAACCTCAAAATTGGCTTTGCTTGACCTACTAAGCCATCTTAGTTGCCTATTTACTTTAATGAGACAGATTTTATCTTTATGAGACTTACCCTTCCTGATTTTTGCCATAATTATTTTCCTTTTTTGTATATCCTGTTATCTTGGGATGCCATCAGGGAGGTTTGTTTCAGGGGCTAGTTCTGGGATTACCTCTGGTAGCTACAACAGATTCTTTGCAGCCATTGACATAGTTGTATAGAGTTTCTGAGAACATTTCAACAAAGGCTGGTGTGTCCTCTGGGTTTGGAGAGGCATTGAATTTTGACAAACCATCACAAGGTAATTTGCCTTGAAATATTTTCTAACTGTTACTGGTTTGAATGGGGTTACATTGTTGATTTTGATTTTTAAGGAGACAGCATTATGGTCAGACAGTGGAAACTGTGATAGAAATCAAATATTTATTATTGATTAAAATTATAGCATTATTACAAAGTAGTTACATTGACACAAATTATATTAACAAGTTAACTTCCACATAAGATTATGAACACCTAAAAGTGTGAGACCAAAATATGCAATGAGTTTTGAAACATATTCATTGTTTTCTTAATAAAAATGAGATAATGGAGATCTGGTCATCTTAAATTGAGGATAATATTATTAGAGTTTGAGTTGTAGTGGCATGAAATACTAAATAGCTTTATCAACCTTTCTAATTTATTGAAAAGCTGTATGCCTGAAAGTTTTAAGGTTCTTCATTTTTTATCTAGAAAATAATTTTAAACTGATATGCAGTAAGCTATTGTTACAAAGGAACTTCAAGATAATTTTATTGGCTAATTTAAAAAAAGTAATTGGCTACATAAAACTGAGCTTTAACAGAAATAGGAAACCTTGGAGAATATATTCATCTTGATTAAACAGACTCTAGCCAATGGACTGAATATGAGTTTATTACAAGTTTCTTGTTCCTAATGATTCTAGACAATGTGTGGCCAGCATTTCAATGGATAAAGTTACTGATAACAGATTGGTACTTAGTCGTAGACTATAATTATAAAGAGTTGAAAGAATACTAGATATAATTTGGCCAGGTCATTGGAGAACTTCCCCTACTCTTCACAAAAGGGGCCTTGATTAATTGTTACACTTCCTGTCTTCTGGTCTGGTTGAGTAGGCAGCTCTGAGAAGCAGGAAGCCAAAAATTGAGCATGGAAGATGGGGAAAGCATTTTGGAGGTGTTGAATGACAGTAGACATCCAACAACAGAGAAGTCAGAGATGGCGAATAATAAATCAGAGGTTATGTGGAGTGAGAACAATGGAGAGGAGAGGAAAGAAACAACAGGCGAGCTTGCTAAAAGGCAAGAAAAAGCAGTTGGAGTAAGCATCATAGGGTCAGTGGAGCTATTCCACCAAAATTTATTCACAACAGATCCTACAACACCTGAATGTGTTCTTACAATGCTTCAGTTGGGAGGGTTGCAGGATGTGTATTTAAAAGAATTAATTGAGAACAGTGAACCAGAAAGTGAAAAGGCAATATCATGGGGTGAAATAATGGACAGAATACAAGAAGAGGAAGTTCAAGAAATAAGGGCAAATAAAAAAGAAAGTATATGCAAGGCCTGTAAGAGAAGTTGAAACAAGAGAATAAAAGAAAATGGAAGTAAGAAGAAAACACTGAGTAAGGATAAGTAGTAAAACAGAAAAAGAACTTGACAGGTATGAAATATGGGCCAGCTTCATTTCACCACTGGGTACTGAACCCAGAGAGGTAAGAGCATTTATATGTCTTAATAAGGACTCTTTTGTGACATTTGTTTGAAGAAGCACAGTATATGGAAAAATTCTTAGAACAATATGAAAATAGAAAGAATGAGAATCCTTGGAAGTTACATTTTATGCATGCATTTAATAGAGATACAATGAAAATAATACAAATACAATTTTGTACTGAAGCTGAAAGATATAATGTAAACGACTATTTAAAAACTACATGTAGGGATGTAATAGACATTACAAAATTTTATGACAGTAGAGTATGAACAATGGAGGAATGTAGTATTCAAAATGAGAAAATAATACATGTGCCCAGTATAATTAATGTGGAAGGGAAAAGAGTATTGTTTAAATATTGGGGTCAACCAAAGACATATTTTTTGTGGTAAAATGACCATTTAATTAATAAGTGATAAAAAGAAATGCTTAATTTGTGGTAAAAACTGATCATGACACAAGAACAATGTGAACAAAAATGTATAAAGTATGAAAAAATAGGACGCTGATGAATGGGGATTGTAATGTTAAAGTGAATCATACACAGGAAAGAAAAGTAGACCAAGCAAGAGAGATTCCCCCGGATTCATGAATCCTCCGTGTAAGACTTAATAAGTCTCAGCATGCCATGATTATTCATGAGGGCATGCTGACTCATATTCTAGTCTAACACGGTCCGTGTAGGAAAGTAGGGGGCGTGTCCGATTGCCGAGTACTGCAAAGGGACACGCCCCAGAAGAGTTAGAGTGCTGATAGTAAACACCCACGAGTGAGTCCGCTGAAATGTCAAGAAAGTCAACACCACACATCTCCACAGACTAAACCCTAGTGAAAATATTTAAAATGTAAAAATAACCATTTCATGTTTTTTTTTATAATTTCCAATATGTTTGCCCGCATTTGCGCTCGTTTGCGCGGGCATGCTCTTCGCTCAGCCACAGTTAGCAGATATGACATTGAAAAGCATATAAGATCTACATATGCAAATTAAGCCAAGTAGCAATAGCGTAGCGGTAGAGACGTCGCCCAAAGAGGAGGTAGTCACGGTTTGAGCCCCACAACATCCCTCTCCATTTTTCTTTAAATAAGTATGAAACAATTCCCCGACATATATAAATATAATTTAAGTAAAATGTAATGAAATGGCCCATGTATTTGTGAACACAACCTATATTATGTATATATAAAAAGGATCATAATTGCCCGTTGCTTAGCAGCACTTTAACAAGCTTAATATGAGTGCCCGTAGCGAAGCAGCACTTTACCTAGCTTAATATGAGTGCCCATAGCTAAACAGCGCTTTACCCAGCTTAATATGAGTGCCCATAGCTAAACAGCACTGAACCCAGCTTAATATGAGTGCCCATAGCTAAACAGTACTTTACCCAGCTTAATATGACTGCTCATAGCTAAATAACGCTTTACCCAGCGTAAGCCGTTTGCGCGGAGCTGTGCAGCGCGCCAACCAGCTTACCATCGGGCAACGTGTAGCAAAGTCGCCTTTACACAGACGCACCTCCTAGCCTGTCTAGACAGTAGTAAAATAAAAAAGCAATGGCAAGGGTCCAACCCGGGATACTGCGCACCATAGTCAAAGTACTGAACCACTAAGCCATGACAGTTGTACTTAGAAATCCAGTATTACCATACATATAGGAATGAATGAAAATATAATCATGACAAAGCCTGTTTGCTCTTAGCTGATAACTGTCCAAAATGGCCAATCACAAATAAGTGCGGGAAAACTGGCATATATAAGCTCCATAGGCAGGAATACACACCATAACTGATTGTGGTACCCATTTGCAGTCAGGATGGCAGGCGTCGGAGAGGGTAATCGCTTTAGAGCGCAAAGGTGGGGCATTGAGGAGTCCAAATATATGGTTTGGCTCCTAGTCCACCATCATGAAGGCCGACTCATGCAGGGCCAGGTTCAATGGGCAGAATATAAGGGAGAGGCGTGGAACCAGTTGGTAGATGATCTTACCAGTGCCACAGGCATTCCCAGGACTGGTGAGCAGGTCCGTCACCACCATGCGGACCTGAAGCGATGAAAGGAGGACCAACTGAACCAATGGATCCAGGAGGCCCGTCATATGCCCAATGCCCCACTACTGAGTAAGTATCCATGTAATTAAGTATGTAAGAAATGCTATTCTAGCCTATAGTATGGATAGGTATGTTCCAATATCCCTTCATTTATATTACAGCTGCAGGTGTTCGTGCCGCGAATCGGCAAGCCTATGCTGATAGGCTGCTAAGGCTGTGCCACCAGGCAGGTTAGTAATTATTCAGCTGGTATTATTATAGAATATAAGTGAGACAGCCTGTAAAAGAGTTCAGTGTTGTAACCCAGTAATAAAGGTCAAATAAGCCTAGAATAAAGATTCTGCTAGTATTCTAAGATCAGATAAGTGATGCAGCCTGAAAAAGAGTATTGTAATCCATTAATAAAGATTAAACAAGTCTCAAATAGAGTTTCTACCTGTATTGTAATATCAGATAACTGCTTCAGCCTGAAAATGAAAGTTCTAATCCATCAATAAAGGACAGACAAGTCTTGAATACATCCTTGTATATACTGTCATATGAAATAAGTGAGTCAGCTGGAAAGGATTGTTGTAACCCAGTAATAAATGTTAATAAAGCCTAGAATTAAGTACCATCCTGAAATATAAATATAAAATAAGTGAGAGAGTGTGAAAAAGAGTTTGAAGCTACCAATAAAGGTGTAAGAAATCTGGAATAAAGGTATACTGCATGCACTACATAATGAAATGAATGAGACAGCCACAACCAAAGAGTGAAATGTTTTTAATAAAGTATAATACCTGGACTGTGTCCGTCCCACATTTTGGATATGTTGTTGTACCCTTGCATTATGGAGATAGTATGGTTGTATGAAATGCTGAACATCCACAGTTGTCTAGGCCCATATAAACTGGCTGATGGGAATGCCAGTATCTCAGAAGAATATTTATAGTCCTCAACTGTTTCATGTATAGTATGTACATGTTAATCCGGTACATGAGCAGCTTGTGCTTGTGATCCCACAAATGTCAGTGTGTTGCTAGAACTGTACATAACTGTTCAAATGTAGCAGGACACTTTACCTGAACACAGCCAGATATGAACATATAGGAATACAAATGGAATGTATATTAATGTAGCAGTAACATCTCCATCACCAACATTTCTAAGGTTACATACAGGAAACTGTACTAATACATGTCGGGGATATATATCTGCATCTAGTAAGAATGTACAGTATACGTATAGGTATTTTAAGTTGTTAATGTAATATTTTTCCACCCTACCTTATGTTCACAAATGATGCCATTCCACACCAAACTGGGTATGTGTATTTACAATTAATTCTTATGGACATTTGTCCTGTTGGTTTGTACATATCTGCATGTACATTGATGCATGTGCCCTGTTCACATATCCAAACCTGATGGCCTGTTGCCACCAATCAACCCTGCATGCTGCTGGAATGTCCACTGTTGTTCTAAATACGCATGTGTTATACTTGCTGTTCAACTTTTGGAATTCATGTGTGTTTGGTTAATGGGAATACTAATGCATGCTGTTACAACTAATTTGGAATGGTGTTGTTTGTTACTAACCCAAAATGCTATTAAATACTGCTAAACATAGAACAACTGGGAAGGCGGGTCCCAGCGGACCCACCTCTCCCACCTCAGCTGGCGATTCCACCTAGCACCAGTGCCCAGCCCGGGACCTCCTCCTCCGGTGGCCCTGTGACACCTTCGGGTGGAAACGCTGCAGGGGATGGGGCTTGCCCCTCCCTGCAAGATTGGCTGGAGGAGAACCTCCCCTCACCCTCCAAAGGGTCCAGTCTGTGGTACGTAGTGAGATCAGGCATTCCATGTCTGATCCCCTACGCCAGCTTGAGGTGAGAGTGGCGCAACTCACGGGTGTGCCTGCCCCTCCTATCCAGCCCACAGCACAGCCTCGGCCTGGGCTGTGAAGGTGCCGTGGTAACTGCCCATGGGTGGGGATCTCAGTTCCACTGTTGCCATCTGTGGGCTCATGGGCTTGCGATATCCAAACATCCGTCCCCGTCAATTGTGTTTACCCACCACATGTGTCATACTCCACCCCTGTATGCGTCTTGTTTGTCTTGTCTGTTAACCTCCCCAACCCACCTCCCCCAATATTCCTACTTCCTTTACCTCACATTCCACTCTTACCTGAAAAAAAAAAAAGGGCAATCTGTACCCGCAAAAAAATTACGCCCCATACATAGCTGCCCATTTCACACACATGTCTGCTGGACATGTAAACTGATAATTACAATTGGCTGTACAACATATTTTGTTATCCTCACTCCTCTCTCAGGGTTGGAAGGTTTCAAATCTCACTCTAAATGTCTAACATATGCACAGCTGTTGCTGGTAAAGAATTGGGCAGCTATGGGCCTTCCCTACATCCTTCCTGCACATCCCGAGCTTGTTTTCCTATTGTCCTACCCTCTTAGTGCCCCCATTTTCACCACTTTCCTATTTCCCCATTTTCTTTTCTTTAAAAGAAATTAGCGCGGGTGTTAGCGGGAGTAAGCACTTTTAAGCAGTAGTCAGAGGGTGTGCGCTTGTGTGCGCTTAGCTAAGCATAGATAAGCGTAGCTAAGCATCGCGCAAACACATGCAAACCTGCTTACAACTGCTTAAAAGTGCCTTAGTCACTCTGTATGACAAGGCCTGTAGTCTGCTCATCAGCAAAATAAAATACCCCTGTTAATCACGAACCCCGGACCTTGGACACACTAGATGGCATTACCACTGAGCCACAGCTGATATATAATAACTTGGTGCTGTAATAAATATATCATGCATTACTATGAGGGAATGTAAAGGGAAAATAGGAATGCCATAACACAAATCTTGTTCTGTGGGTCTTTACCAGCAGGTTATGTGGAATGGTATGATATGACTGTGAAAAGGGAACCAGGCATTCTTGCAGGATATTATGTTACAGTAGTACTTTACAAATCCCACATGGTATCACAGCAGGAGAAACACTGGCCTTTCTGAATATGGCACACACCTGAATTAACAACTGTGAATGCTATACAGGGATGGCCCTGAGTCGTAAACATATGTTAGCTGTGCCCCTCTGACTCTGTGTGGAATGTAGTAACAGTAGGCAGACAAGTGTGGAATCACATGTAATGAATAATGTCAATAGGTGAGAGTAGACACTGCCTGCACGTCAGACAAGGTGTAGTAATACATATGTTCTGATTCCCTCAAAGTCTCAAATGAAATATGTCAGTAATATATTACAGGGCTATCTCACCTGTATGTACCTTTCCCTGAGGCTGTTCCAATATATACATGACAGTATCTGAGGCCTGGCAGAGGCAGAAACATACAGGCATATCAGCTCTTCTGCTGTTACACACTCTGAAAATAGCTTTCAAATGAGTTCCACAAGCTTGCCCTTTGTAGGGGTACAACACAGTAATATCCAAAGATGTAGCCATGCACTGCTAGCAACAAACTGTGACAATGCCACTGTTCCACTGCCGAAAGGACTGGTGTGGTGCACAGACAAAGAATACTAGGTTAATCTCAGGCTACCATCTGGATATGTCCACAGGTGGGAGCTACACAGATAGACTACTTGCCTTCATAGACTAACAGGTACACAGCAACCCTGTATGTTCAGCAAGGTAAACACCACACGATAATAAATAAAGCTCTCTGCAGGTCTGCACTCCTACCCAAAAGTAACATATACCTGTGTAGTCAGGCAAAACCAAGGGTGTAGGTAGCTATACTCAGTACTGAAATATGTCCCCTTGTCTTGAGCAGCCTGTGCTAATGTCAACACAAACAAACCAACAACTGTTCCGAAGTGAGTAATGTACTAAGGACAGTATAGCAGTATAAACACACTGCATGTGCCTGATAATTGCAATTGGTAGTACAACATACATTGTCGTCCTCACCACTCTCTCAGGGGTTGAAGGTTTCAAATATCCCCCCAAATGTATTGCATATGCACAGCTGTTGCTGTTAAAGAAATGGCCAGCTATGGATCTTCAATAGACCCATCCTGCACATCCCGAGCTGGTATCCTTACTGTATTCCCCTGTTTGTGGCCCCTTTTTCA